>NW_009696443.1:0-26418 GCF_000703405.1 Apaloderma vittatum | reverse complement strand
AATTAAAAACTCAAGGGACTGAAGTAAAGTTATTTTTCCTATTAAGTTTTCCCTGGCACTTGCTTTCACAACCAAGACCAAGAAAAGCTGACCTGAGCAGAGCCAAACACAACAAAGCCCACACCAAAGGAACGTGAAATCCCAGCTGTCCTACAGACACTCACAGGAGCTGCACCCATACACACGGATCTATTTGCTCTCAAAAGCAACATCCTAGAAGAAGTTAAATAAGTTTCACCTTGCAGACTTAATTCCGTGGCTCGTTTAAGGTCATCATCCTCTTTTTGTTCTCGTGCCTCCTAATGGGAAGAGAACAAAACTTAGCTCATTGAGACACTTCACTGTTTAAAATTCTTGTGGTGCTCTTTTTTTCCATTGAAACCGCGCTGCTCTGGTTTCTACAACAAACCTGACATTGTAAATTAAAGGTTCTGTGTGAAGGAATGTTTGCAACCAGCCAGAGTCCAATGTTCCCGTGCAACAGAACCTGGGACAAACCTTAATGAAGGCTCGTCAAAGCTCCTGAAGTTTGGTATGCGGCAGAGCCAGTCTCCAGTAACACCGAACGCTTTCTCGGGATCATTAATTTGAAAAGCATCTGAATGAATTTGCAACCCTTCGCTAAGGAAAGGCATCACTCACACACAAAGCTCCTCACGCTTCGGCAAAATTTAGACTTCTGCTGCTCAAAGCCAGCTGAGGACAGAGTCGTTCAAATCCTGACATATTTTACTATTTTTGAAAGTCCAGCCAGTGGTTCTATGTAACAGGTGCAATTCACAAAGGCAGGATGCAAAAAAAGACACCACTAAACAACCAGGTATCAAAAACATCACCATAAACAAGCGGCGAAGAAACCTCAAGTCAACAAACCCTTCTAATCTTGGGATAATATCATGCCCCTGCTCCTCCCACCACTCTTGAAAGCTCAGCGCTAGAGCAGCCCAGTCAATAATATTTAATGAGCTGGCTTCTTAATTCAGGGTTTGAACACCTTCAGCGCACCTGAACGCAGAACCCAAAGTGCATATTTCAAACCAAGACAACCACAGCTGCTGTGCTGCCATGCCCAAAGCATTAGAATAGCAGATTTTTTTTTTTTTAATTAAGAACTGCAGCAGAAAAAAAGACTCAAAGGGCAGTTTTACATTATTAGCATGAGGCCTTTTATCTCACTCTTTGTAAAGCATTTGGGAATCTCTGTTAAACTACTCGGCATCGCTGAATCAAAGCTACACCTGGCATGGAACATACCACCCAGCACCTCCTAATGAGTAAAGGTAGAGAAAAATCCAAGAACCACAGAAACATCGGATCTCATGAGGAAAACCACGACAGCTTTAGTATTAATAGAAAGCGGACAAGGGCACCTATTTAAAGAAGGACCTGGCTAAGCGCTTGCTTTATTCTCAGCGGCTTGGTTAGACCCGTGGAAAAAGGTTACAGTTCTTGAAATTCAAGCGGAACGCAGACAGTCAGCACACAAGCAAAGATCCCTGTTCTTTCCAAGCCTAATGTAAAGGACTTGTTTTAGACTTAGTTATTTGGGATCCTTTTCCCAATTTACTAACGGGGAAGAATCACATAAATGCTCAGCTCCTGTTTTCTTCACCAAGCATCCCCTACTGGCTAGTACGAGACCAGAAAGAAGGCGCTGGGACACACTGGTCTTTGACCTGGCCTGGCACAGCGGCCGTTCTCAGCCTTTGCTTTGAAACCTGCCTCCTTCACTCTGAGTCTTGACACCACAGGCTGCAAGAATCATAGAATCATAGAAGAGGTGACTGCCAGGGACGCTAAAGGTGGGCTTGGCTCTTAGTGACAGAGTTAAGCTCAGTTTATTGGTTTTATTTAGTGTTATGAGCCAGTGTACAAACATGCATGGAAAGCTTTGAGCAATCTGCAGGCCTGTGATGGGACATATATTTCCCAAAACACACACGTGTCCGGATGGATCCAGCACCACCACTCTGAGGAGAAACTCAACCCTTTTTTCAGTTGGTTCCTTCAAAAAAAGCAGTAGAATCTCTTTGCAGTTACTTCCTGAAAAGTTTCCAGTGCTGGGGAAGGTAACTCAGGGAAGCAAACTTTATTTCTTACTTGCTCCTGAAGGCTTTGAGCCAGTGCCTGCTGAAGCTCTTGTTCTTCCCTCTCTCTCTCCATATCATACTGCTGCAGCCAGTCCACCTCTCCCTGAGAGCCTTCCGGAGTTTTGTTTTCCTTATTCTCATCAAAATCCTTAGTTATTTCGGTGAAATTGGCAGGACCTGAGGAATTAGAAAATACAGTTACACTTTGCTGGCTCTTTGCTGGCCAGCTAAAGCCTCCTTAAATCTCCACACTCCTTGCAGCACAGTGACATCTATTGACAGATGAGAGCCTACCGGCCATACAAAAAACTACACAAGAGTCACATGGAAAAAGCTCCAAAGCACAGTCTTAGACTTATTTTAACAGGTGTAACATGAACCATTTGATTAATTCCTGAACCTGTTTTCCTCTTAGTCTTTTGTGCTCCCTCAGAAACAGCAACTTCAGTTAAAGTAAGATGTCACACTAGTTTTCTGCAGCTGTGAAGCTGACACTTCAATTTTTCTAGAAGGAACCCTGGATTATAAACATTTGCATTGCATATTATACCTCGGAGTACTACAGACGAAGCCACAATTAAAGGCAGACTGTACATAAGATGGAGGGGAAGCACAAATCTCAAGTGCCGTTTAAATTTGTCAACTTTTTGCTTCAGGGAAGAGCCTCGATCTTGTGAGCACCATCTACAGCGTTAAAAGTGCAAGATTTTAACTTTTCCGTTCACCTTCAAAGCAAACGCTCTGGCAGAAGTGTTTTACAAAGCTTCTGGGATGAACATTCATTCGACCACTGCAAACACCTCCTGCAGTTGCAAGATGCTTTGATTCTCCCAGTTGCTTGCAGCTGAGAAAGGCTCAGGACCTGATCCAACAGCTACTAAGCAGCGACGTTTGAACTTTGTAGCTTTGCCTTATGCAGACTTCAACATCTGCTCATGAGTTACCAGCAAGGATTACACAAGGCAGTCTCAGTATCTGTGACCTCTTAAACAC
Source organism: Apaloderma vittatum (assembly GCF_000703405.1). NCBI lineage: Eukaryota > Metazoa > Chordata > Aves > Trogoniformes > Trogonidae > Apaloderma > Apaloderma vittatum. The sequence goes on along the minus strand of NW_009696443.1, from coordinate 23,335 downwards.
AGGACCTCCAGAACCACAACTATGATTCATCAGTCTAATCCTCTCAAGATGAAAAACAAACCAGTTTGTTGCATGACGTTTGAAAACTTCCAGTGTAAGAAGAAACACTCACTTGACTCACACAACTGTTACTCGAGGATCATGTAGCAGAAAAAAACCCCATCTCTTGCTCCTGTCACATTGAAATCAGTCATTTGTGAAAGCGCTACAAATTATCCAGTGTTTACAAAAAGAAAATTGTTACTAGTGGTAATGAGAAACGGAGAAAGTTAAATCTGTCGTGTTTAGAATCAGGTCTGATATAGTGAAGCATCCTCTGCAGTTAAGTTTCCTTTAAATAGAACCCAGGACTGTGAACTCGTGGCACGTGGCACTCAGCTGCAGGAACTGGTAACACACACCATGTACCTCACCTGAACACCAAACCCTACGCCTGGAGTTGTACTCGGGGTCAACTACAGAAAGTCACACGCAGTCCAAACGCAGAAAGCTGAATGCAACGCTGAGGGTTTAATTGCATTCTTGATCAGAAAACACAGAACCTTTTATTAAACACACGCTTTTTGCTGAAGTGTCACTAATACTTTCTGATTATGGAAGATTAAATTCCAGACACTGCTGAATCTTAGTAAATTGAACTGTCTGGTATGGGAACCAGTGGAAGCATGTGTTAATCAGGAGAGGGGGGGAAGAAAAAAAGGGAATTAACTCTAAAGGTGACCTTACCTTTATTAGACAGGTGACATACACGGAAATAAATTTTCCCAGTTCAATGAATTAAATGCTTTATGCAGGGAAACTGTAAGAAAACTTTGAGGAACTCAAGCAGTTTCAGCAGCGTGTTTGCATCCAGGTTCTGCCACCCCACAGGACTAACCAACCCACTGCCATCAGGAACCTGCTTCAGCTCCCTGTAGTCCAGTTACGATGGTTACTTTGCCTCACCTGAGTCTAGTGCTGCTTTGGGTTTCTCCAGCTCCATAGATTCCAGGTTTTCCGGCAATTCCTGAATTTCGTCGTCTCCAAACCCAGTGTCTGGGCTGCTTGTGGGCTTATCTTCATCATGGCTCAGAGACAGAGAAGCTTCCCTTTTGCTGATCTCTAAGACAGCTGCTAGCAGCTCATCTTCGCTCATCCCATCAAAACCAGCATTACCCAGCTCAGGTTTATCACCCTCCATTCTGCTTCTTTTTGAGCCCTAGAGATGAACAGAGTCACAATTAACCGCTTGAATAAACAGGTTTGGAACATCAGCTTTACATTTCTGTGGAGAAATTTTTTTTTTTTTAAATTTTATTAACCTAAGGAGTGGGAGCTTGGCCCTGTCAACATTAAACTCAGTGGAGAGACAACCTTTGTAGCTACCCTCACTCCAAGGTATAATATTTAAATACAAACTACAACCAGTTTTTACACGTCCTGTGGATTAACATACACAAAATAGCTCTTGTCTTTCCCTCAACACGTGTTCCACCTTTAGGTTTTGATGAATCCCCAAGTCTCTGGCAAGTCAGTGCTAAGGCATAAGGAGCAAAACTGCAAGTTTGTTAACAAAGGCCGAAGCAGCAACATGAGAGTAATTGAACTTGAACAGCGGGATGGAAGAACAGGAACTGAAATCGGGCTGGTATGAAGAGCAATTAAAATCAGGCCAAAAGAAATCTTGGGGGCGGGGCGCAGGACTCTGCAAACCAAATAAGTAAAGGGTTAACCAGGGAAAGGGGGAATTATCCTCCCCTAAGGAGAACAGAATGACGGTAAATTGGAAGAAAGGAATGCATTAGTCGTAATCTGAATTTTCCCTTTTTATTTTCCGGAAACTGATGCTCATCAACTTCTGTACCACCCTGATTTGCAAGTAATACAGTGATTTCAATCACTTTGATATTAACTGTTAATCAGGAGGTTAACCTCCATGTATCCACATTTACACAATCACTTCCTACCGCTTAGATTTCCACTGCCCTATATTATGTTAAAAATGGGGAAAAATCATTTCTATCACAAAGTACTTATCCAGGTCTTATGCCAAACTACAACAAGGTGGATCTAAGAACTTTGCTAAAATGAACACCACTACCTTTTTAATGCTGCTTTTACCTTAAATACAGCAAGCTTTCCATGAGCAAAACTACTTTTATGCAGCAAACATTCTGTATCAAAAATGACTTACCGAGCAAGATTAGCAAATGAATTAGTCAATGAAATTGCCTGTTCTAGCCATCATGGCCTCCAAGAATCAGAATTGACAAATTTAAACCTCTCTCCTCACACTTATTCATGCCCTGAACAAGGAAAGCCTAGTACCTGCTTTCTGTCTGATTTCTCTCTCTGAACCCGTAGGCTACTAACGTCAAAACTGGTTTAGCTCTTCAGCAAACCTTCCTTCCAGGCACTTTGCCAACAACTACCACTAATTCAGTGGCTGGACTTTAAAGGCTTGGCAGCATCTGTGTAATATTTGAATACAATTTTTCTATTAGGAATTATTTGCATAGATTTTAAAAGCAGCTTAGGCTCTACGACGGCCCGCTTTAAATATCTTTTTTGTTTAAAAAGCATTTCAAATACTAACTACTTCATCTGTGGAGGCAGAAATCACAGAGTTGTTGAGGCTGGAAAAGACCTCCTAGATCATCAAGTCAAGCCAACACCATCACATTGGCTAGACCACGGCACTGAGTGTCACATCCAGCACTTCTGACTGCTTTTGCTGGATAACTGCTGTCTGCTCCCATAACCCAGCATCGTGCTTCCCCTCCCACCTTTCCTGCTCTTCTTCCCACACAGCAGGGTGGTTTTCTGAGCACTGCCCCACCGGGGCACCACCGGCTGCAGGGAGTGACAGCCAAGGCCCTAATGCAACCCAGCAGACCCCAGGTAGGAGAAGCAAACCAAAGGAAACAGTGCAGCAGCAGCAGCACCGCTTCCAAGGAGCAGGATCGGGTCCTCCCGGGGCACCAGCGAGGAGGAGAGCGGACCTGGTTGATGGTAACAGGTGGCTGGTCAGGCCTGTGGTTGAGGAGCGGCCAACATCCGTGGCCACAGTGAGTGAAGTCACTTATACGGAACCATCGCCACTGCTGCCTCTTTACCACAACAGGCTGGAAAACCTATAATTAATTTGCTATTTCAATTAACAGGCTTCATTCCCACCATTTCTGTACTCATAGGGCTCGTGCAATAGACACTACCTGCACTCCCTCACAAACAAAACTTGGGGAAGAACCATTTAGGACAGATTGGAATACTTTTTCTATACATACGAGGGACTTCAAAGACAAGCAAGTTTCCTTCCCCCCCCCCACAGCCAGCTAGGGACGTGCCACACAGGACAGCAGTTGCCTACCCTGTTCCTGGGACCTTCAGCAAAGAGTTTTCTGCTTTCTCCCAAAGCAATTCATTCCATCCCTACACACCCTGAACATCAGGAAGTATTCCCTAATATTTAATCTAAAAATAACTGTGTAATTATTGCCTTTTTCTATGCACCACAGGCATGGAAAACAGCTCAAGTGTTTCTATTAATTTCTTTCCCTTCCTTGAAGACACAAGCCCTACTCAGATTTCTCCTTAAACGAAAGGCCCAAGCTCACTTGCCTGTTCTTTCCCCCCAAATGCTCCTTTCTACACCTCTGCCCATTCACGTTCCTCTTCTTTGGCCCCTCTCCAGTTAACCTGTAACTCTTACTAGTCCAGAGCCCAAAGCTGGGTACTGAACTCCAGCTGAAATTCAATGTTGAGGAAAAAAAGGAGGGTTCCTTCACACAACCTGCAGGCTATACCTCTGTCTATACACTTCTGTTTTCAACCAGCCTGACCTTGTGATCAACTGTCACCTTTCCTGCCCTTTCTGAAGGCTTTCCCAGCTGTTCCTGTCCCGTGTTTACGGTCATTAGTACTGCTGAGATTAGCACCTTTAGCCTGGGCCCACTGAAAAGCCCCTCCTGTTACGCGATTTCGCAGATTTGTCAAGATCACTCTTCACCATAGTTCTGAGTTACTGGCAGCCCTTCCCAGCTCTGCATCTTCTGAAAATTTAAATACTCATTATCTATTATAGCATTTATTAAATACTGAGTGCATCAGGATCCTCCTTGGGTTTGATCTTCCCATCAGATCAGAAACTGTAGATATCTTCCTCTTGTTACCCATTGCTATGCAGCTACACCTGGCCTTTAATGCCACCATCAAGATCACAAGTCTCTGCTTGATTAAAATAACCCCACAAACATCAAAAATTTTAGAGAAGCTGAGATGCAGGACCCTTGTCTGAAGGGCTAGGCCTGCAACATTCTTAAGAAAAGAAAGTGGTATTGCAAGCTAATCCTCTAAGCTTCTTGTTTTCCCTTCTGGATCATCATTCCTTCCCACACAGCTCATCTACCTGCTAACACAGAGGCCTGCTAAAGGCAAAGAATAACCTGGCAACATTAATACTAGTTGCAACGAAGAGATCAAAGGCAATTTGAAGTTAACTGTGCCGTTACACCAACGAACTTGACCACCACACACTCCTGTGTCCACCTCTAGAGATCAACAGCTTCAGTTTCTAAAAGCATTCAAAAAGCCACACTTTGCAAGGGGCCACAGATTGGATGGGCAACAAGTTCTTTCAACTGGCTACTGTGCTTAGCCCAACTCCTACTGGATCTAACTTAATCAAGGGCTTTACTGCATAATTCTATTATCGACATTCCATTATAGTTCAGCCTGGGAACACGATCAGCCAAAGTTACCCAAAGGACCAACAAAACTGCCAAGCAGCTGGTGTACGTAACCTGAAAACTCCAGTGCAATTACCTCTGTTCCCAGCAGGAACCCAAGAGAGGTCAATTAGCAAAGCGCTCCCTCCCAGCATCGCCGTGCTAATTAGGAGAGAAACTTTACCTGACATCAATTCTACTCAAAGCCTATGATAAGAAAAGCACAGACCACACATGAGCATGTGTAGGATCCACGTATATGAAAGTTTGCGGTTTTTTTCCCTTACCTTTTCCGGCTCTTCTTGTGGTTGTTGCTGATCCCTGCTGGGTACGGGACACAGCCTTTGGCTATGGGCAATGGAGCGTTTCAAGGGCTCATCATCGCTGTCAGAATCCACACAGAACGCTGCAGAGCTCTTGGACTTGAAAGTGTATTTTCTGTAAATTCACAACACAGCAATAAACCTTTAGGGCAGTGCAGCATTGCATGAATTTGCTTCAAAGTAACCATTTAAAGAAACGTTTCCCCCAGCTTTCACATTCCGGGGCAGGACAATTTGGGGAAGAAACTGTAATGACTGACAATGAGAGTTGATTTACACAGCAAGCAGAGTTTTCAGAAAAGGTGTATTTCAGTCAGTTAACTGACACACCTATTTCAAGCCTGCAATAGCAACTTACAGCTTTTTAGAAGTCACTAAGAAGTCACTTACATACGTGACTTGCAACTACACATGCAAGTTAGTTTAAGAAATCTGGCACTGACAAATCATCTGTACAAACTCATTCTGGTGCTCAGCCCCTCGTCTGAAAAAAATAATCTCTGCTTACTTACAAGTCTTCAAAAAAAGAAATGCTAAGATCATCACGTCAACTAGGCAAATTGTACCATTGATACTAATTTCTGTTAGCATGTTACACCAATAATGTAACCCCAGATATGAAAAAAGACAGTAGGTGAAATAATTTACAGCAGAAAAAACAGTAAAAAGAAAAAAAAAAAGAAAAAGCAAATACCAAAGAAGAATCAGAAAATTTCAAAATGCCTATCTCATGAAACCCCAGGCCACAGGCATTTCAGAGCTATAACTCACCTACAAGATGTGGAAGTGCTTACAGTACAGGAATTCACCATTTGAGAGGCTTTCAATGGACGGGAACTATTAAAAAAGCAAAGCATTTATTGCAGCGGTTACAGTCTTTAAAACAACGAAGTGTTTGCTTGTCTGCTCTGCATGCAAATCCATGACCAAAGGAACAAGCAGAACACCATTATGTACTTGTTAATTGCTGAGATTTAGAGTAATAACTCCATCACGCTATAAATATACAACAGTTGTTCAAAACCATGTATAATCCTTTAAACCTGATTCACTTCTTAGTGATGCAGCCTTAGGGACCAGCTCACAAATTAAAGGCTTTGGGCTCCCACGTCAAGACAACTCATTCCTTTATTTTTAATTCCCACCAACACTTGAGTTCCTGCTCCCAAACCACAGTCTCCTGCTGCTGTCTGGACCAGCTGGTTTTCTGGCATGTCCCACATCCCCGTTTCTCCTCCCTTACCCAGATTCTTCTAAACAAAACTTCCTGCTCCGTTTAATCCTTTCACGGGCTCCTCGAAGCCCATCACTGCACATCTACCCAGCAGATGGCTGCTTCTCTCCAGTCTAGTTACCCTTTTACTCTCTGGTCAACCAGAATGGTTTCAATGACCAAAAAAAAGCCATTGGAAAGTTCTTTGAAACATAGTTTTCCCTGCTCCGTTTAATCCTTTCACGGGCTCCTCGAAGCCCATCACTGCACATCTACCCAGCAGATGGCTGCCAACACAGAAATCTTTTCTGCTCTTCCCCTTCAAATCAGGGCTGCTTCTCTCCAGTCTAGTTACCCTGGTCAACAGGAGTGGTTTCAATGATCAAAAAAAGCCATTGGAAAGTTCTTGGAAATATAGTTTTCAAGTAATTCTGCTCTGGTCAGCGGTTTTAGACTCCTATTGTTGAAGAGAACTCTTGGGAAACATCCACACAAATCTCAAACGCCACAACATTCAGCACAAGAACATGAGTCGCACTATGGAACACACACACCAGATGTGTCCTAACTCGTCACTGCCACCGTGGTTATGTCCCTGGGCAGGGACCACAAGAGACCTGAGGGTTTTCTTGTTCCTTATTCTGTCACAGACTTCCCATGTGACTCCTGGCACATTCGGTGTCTGTGTCTCAGGACAAGCAGCTGTACAGAAGTAACTGTCACAGGAAAAAAGTACGTTCAGCATGCGAAGTGGTGGCTACCACAGCGGCACAGGAAAGACAACGAAAAATGAACGAGAGCACAGGAGTGGAAATTAGCAGAAAAAAAAGGTTGGATGTTCCATTTTCCTAAGCAGAGTTGAGTGTGCTGAGTAATGTAATCTAAAATATTTCAGACCAAGAGGCACAAGGTTAGTAATTTTTAACAGCAGCTCTCTTTAAACAGTTAAAAAGTTATTCTCAAGGACAGTGAAGAATATAATCTTACCAAATACTCCCCAGATAATGCCCCACCAACTTTTCCTATCATCCTTCCTTTCCATGCATGTTCTCATGACAACATCACTACGAATTAGCAGAATTTTAAAGCTGCCTTGCCCAGACATCTTCTGGAGAACATCCACTTTTGCCACCTCCCTTGTGGCAAGAGTGCTGAACGTGGCCCGGACCGATCGCAAGCTGTACACTTACATCGCAGAATGGACGCTCCAGCCCAGCGTCAGCGGCAGCCTGGTGCTCTCCATACAGTGCGAAAGGAGGGTTAAGTATCTCGGAATAACCACCTGCTGCCCAACTTTATGATTGAGAGACAACGCTACATTGAAGCTGTATCGTTTCAGATGAAGAATCAGGACCCTGAAGAGATGGGACAAAAGGACAAATGTCAATCTCGGGGTAGAAGTTGGAGGAAATCTAGTCAAAATCAAAGCAGTCCTGTTTACAAAATACGCATTTGCCTGACTCTGGGGTGGTAGGGAAGCACCATCCACCTCTTATCGGGCAAGAAACGGGTCACTGCTCTCCCACTTGTCACTCAACTTGGGGCAAGATGCGGAGCGCAGGCTCTGCCGACGACCCACCTCGCCACGCTCTTCAGTCAAGCAGAAGCAAGCAGTTCTTACCCAGCTCATTTCTTCTAATATGCAGTGAGAGATGGGAAATAACTGAAGTATTTGCCATTATAGGCCAGAACATACAAGTATATTACCCTCAGATACTCAAGGCGGACAGAGGGATCACACAGCCGCCCAAAACTGAGGAGGAACTGTGCCCAGTGGAAGATGTGTGCCTGGTTTATCCGTCGTAACACTGTCTCTCTGAAAGAGCTTTTGATCACAGCAGTGTAAGAGACTGAAAAGGCTTCCTTACAGTGATCTTCTCCCTTGTGCTGTCTATTTGGATCATGCAGCTGTATCATCACTCAAAACTTTTACAAGAGTTTTGCAGTGCTGGAATAAATACACCATTTAAGCAAAATGCAAGCTAACTAGCAAGTTATTGGGTTCAGTGGGAGTATACCTGTAACAAGGACATAGGCCAGGGAAAGTCATCCAACAGACTTGGTTTTACATCCCATGAGAAAATGATCCCCATCTCGAAGCACTTCTACGCTTAAATAATGAACTAAAGCCAATCACGAGGTCAGAAACTATTGAGCGTGGAGAAAATGATCCCCATCTCGAAGCACTTCTACTCTTAAATAATGAACTAAAGCCAATCACCAGGTCAGAAACTATTGAGCGTGCCATTAACCCTCAAAGCATGTGCCTTCCTCCTCACAGTGCCAGGCTTAGAGAAAGAGAAAACCGGTATCGGCATGGGAAGAATTAAGTGATCAAAGCAAAACCCCTTCTATACCTTCTGGCACTGATACCTCCAACATAGTCCTGCCCATCAGGTCAGCTGAGGACCAAATATTAAAACTTCCAGAATATATTTACTGTTTCCGCTTCCCCCACATCCGAGGCAACCCAAGAAAAGGGGAAAATCCAGCCCCCCTTGAGTAGCAAAAGAGAGAAAGGGAAGTGTTACAGAGGGTGCCCAAAACAGCTTCTTCAGGGGAAAACTGACGTATAGCACGAAGACTCCAGCCTGCACACGCATCTTGCTCAGGTGCTGACCAGTGCACACACTGTCCTGCCCATTTTCCCAGCTTGACTCTCTGAAGGACTTCTGCCTGCACTTCTGTAACACGTTTCCAGGAGGCAGGAGAACAGGTGTCAGCGCTTACCTGGGAAGCCTGTTGAACTTGTGTGTGACCACAGCAGACTTCCCATTGCACTTCTCGCAGGAATACTCGATCTCCTCTGCCTGTTTAAGGGAACAGAAAAAATGAGCAGTGGAACAAGACACACATCAAACATGTCCCAGCAGAAAGCACGTAGCTTTCGGCTGTCACAGAAGCTCTTCCAAACAGCAGTTATGCTTAAAATTATTATCACCTTCCACATGACCTAACAGAGGGCCTCTGATACGAGGACAGGTAGCAGAGCTTACAATTTGACAACACATCCACTAATACGGGTGGAATTTTTCCTGCCAGTCTCTTGCAGATGAGTGAATTAGCCAGAGTTGAGACAAATCAGCTTCCAAAGAGAGGGGGCAATCTTGCAACGTTTACAGTTTTCTTTTCATGTTTGGGTTTTTTTTTTCCTTTTTGCCACAGAGTTTTCTCTCTCCTGTTCAAAACCTTAACTTTCTTCCTGCAAAGCTGCCCTCATCTAAACTTGTCAAGGACGTGCTGCACCAGAGCGGAGTTTTGAACGCACAGCAAAAGGGGAAGCACCACTGTGCTGGAATTACGTGACACAGCCATCAAACATTTCTACAGCCCTTTTCTTTGAGGACAAACGACACCACTGTAATTTTAAGAACTTTTTAAAATCATATAACCTCCATCAGCTTTTAGAAGAATAAGCACGTCAATTATTCTAGCTGTAAATGGAGAAAAACCACAAGTCTGTCTCAAGATATGACAAAACATAACACTAATTCACAGACTCATTTGTAGCTTTCAGAAACCTCAGCTTGAAGGTCTACTTACAAGATGAGCATTCACGTGTTACAAATATTTTTAAACTCATTATATCTGCCTGATCTTTTTCCTCCATGCCAATTTAGGCTAATACCTAAGCTGTTAAAGAATCCTAGCCCAGGAGAGGAAGCAGCAACTCCTGAGTTGTTACAGCCTCCCTTCTATATATTTGTTTAAGCCTCGGCTCTTCCACCACAAACTGGAGAAGTTTACCTATTTCACAGCAGTACTGGAAGGATCAGTTAATTTCTGCACTGCATTTCACAGTAAAAACTCTTGTACACCCACAAATCTCAAAACCCAGCAAAGTTAATTACTTCACATGCCTGCAATCACTGTGATAGGAACTAGTAATGAGCTATCCAAACAAAATTTCCACATGGTACATAACCACAGTGAATAAAAAAAAAAACCCTCAAAGCTACATACCCGAAAAAAGAGGTCAAGAGAGTCCTGGATTGATCGGGAAGGAAGAAATTTCTTTCTTCGAGGAAGGTCAATGGAGAGGTCATTAAACTGCTCTCGTTTAGTGACTGTTTCTCCACACCTAAAAAAGAAACACAATTATGTAAGTCTGACAAAAAATACACATGAAATAAATGACAACTTACATTTTTTCAGGCTCAAGTAACTACCCAATAAATATAAATGCCTCTTGATTAATCTATTTTTACTCATCAGAATGAAACTGTTCGATGCTTATGAAAAAGTTACATTTTGGGATTTCACTTTGACACTTCAGAAGTTGAAATAAACATTTGTGTAAGGGTGAGAACAAAAAAAAACAGACTGCTTTTGAGAGGCAAGCCATCAGGTGTACAGGACACCTAAGCAACTGCTACACAGCTGAACACATCTTCATTCAGAATTCTTAGGAGAAAAGAAGATCAGACCAGAAGAAGAGAAAGCCTAAAAATACTTTCAAACTATTTTTAGAAACAAAACAGCAGAGTCCATCTAACAACGACAAAAACACCCCAACCAAAACCCAGAGACGGCCTGAGAAAGAACAAATTAAATCACAGCTTGCCATTTTTTTTAAAAGGAAACATTACTTGGCCATAACCCCATTTTCTCTCTATTCTCATACAACTGGCACACAAAAAGCAAAGCACAGAGGCTTTCCATCAGATATAGAATGAAGAACTAGATGCTGTGAGACTGTTTAGAGAAGGCCTGTAGCAGCTGATAGCGTGGTGTGAGATTTACATACAGCATTTCTAGAGCCTGTAATATTTTCTAAATATCTAGCTTTGGAAAAAAACCATTCTAATTAAAGCCTGCAGATGAAGCCACGTAAGATGGAAACGCTTGCCCATCTTCTAAGATAAGTGTGAGGAAGGCTCTCAAGCACACTCACGTTTTGCAAATGATCGAATGCTGAACCTCAAACTCCAAGTTACTGATAACTGGACACGTATAAACTTTGGTGGCGGAGAGGTCATCAGAAGCCCGTCCAGGCAAGTTCTCCTCGTTAGGGGTTGGCTCGCTCTTCCAAGTTTTGTTTAATTTTTCCATGTCTTCCTTCAGCTGATCCAGACACTGGCTCAGGAACTCATGCGCATCCTAGAAAGAGGGCAAATCCAGCAAAGTGCTTTTGTACAACTTCATTCAGTATCTTTCACTGAAGCACGTGCAGAAAGGGGAAATTATGTTTTAGTTCATTGCATTCAGCAATATTACAGCAGCTCCGCTGTAACAAACAGCAGCAATTGCTGTGATTCAGTTAAAAGCTCAAGGCACCTGCCAGGGAGAGCTGAAGCTCAAGAGGAGCTCAGTGCAGTCCAAACACGACACACAATTGTTTCCCGACGACAGGGTACTTACGTTCTGCATGTACCCAGAAAATCGCTCTGCAGTAGCTGAAATGGCACTTTTCACCTTCTTGAGTAGCTCTTTCTTAACCTCAGGGCTGCAGACATCTTTTTTAGCAAGGAGATGGGCAAAACGTCTGCAGAAGAAATGCAATGAAACATCGATTGGCTTTCCGGGACTTTAGGGAAAAAAACCGAAATGCACGATACCTCATTTTAAGCCTCTGAAAGATTTTCTCCTGTGGTAAGTGGTTTAGGAGATCTGTGTGAAAATACCTCATATGTAATTAACTTTTCCATTTCAAATATTTTGAAATCTGACTTGAGGACATCATTAGAACAGGATCCAAATGAACAAAAATACACCACGATCTTTTAAGGTAAAGAGAAGAGCGTTATATAAATTTATTTTTGCTGTCAATGAGAGGAAAAAAAAAAAAAAGACAACCACAACGCTTTTTGAAAACATTTGCACTGATAGAAGATATCAAATCACATGGCACCAAAATAAGCAACACGAAATCATCACATTCAGCTTGCATGGTCACACTGGTTTCTATTTATTTTTTTTATTTTTAAATTTTCCACTCCATTTCGGGCAGTAAAACACCACAGCAGAGTAGGAAAAAAAGCTGTAGCAAAAAGGGCCCAAGGTCCAAGCTATATATAGTGCTACTGGTAACTGTTAAAAAAATGTCCAAATGGACTTTACCTGCGCCTCTGGGTTACTGTGATTTAGTTTTACGACTACTTTACAATTTCACAGGAAATACACACCCGCTATATTCCAAGCACCGCAGCTTGGTCATAACACATACTGGGGAAGGTGAAGTTGTACTCCACAACACACAAAATAAGAATGGAAGGCAGGAAAGACCTGTGCGACCCCCTCCTGCTCCGAACCAAGAGCACTCCGTGACCCAGAGAATCTGAGCAGTTGGTTGCAGCTCAGCAGCTTTGTTTTACTCTGCTAAGCTACGTCTGCTCTCATAACCCTCTGTGATTGCTCAGTGAAGCATGCCAGGAAACACGCTTTTCTCACCACAAACCTGAAAAAACATTCATGTGTTCGATCAAGTACCTGTACCCAAACCTACAGAAGCTGAAGGAGATGCTCCTGAGTACCAACTCGGACTTGCTGGGGACAGCATCGCTCGCTGCTCTCTCTCTGAGGTGTCACAGCACAAGCTGTGCCCCTCTGAGGTACACAGTTGCAAGAAAAAGTATGTGAACCTTTTGGAATTTCATGTTCTGCATTAATTTGTCATAAAACATGATCTAACTGTCATCTAAGTCAAGAGTACTGACAAATACAATGAGCCTAAAATAATAACACAGAAACAATTTTGATCCTCCATGTCTTTACTGAACATATCAGAGTAAGTTAGTGACCAGCTTAAACGCTAGTTGATGTTTTAAAACGAAGTTATTCTGCTCTTATTTATTTTGCAGTTTCTTGCATTTTCTTCTGAAGCGTTTCATTCTGCCAGTAGAATTACAGTAGAAGATATAAAAGACCATCTGTAGCTCAGCACTGCAATTTTTAAGAGCCTGCTTCCTATTTCCAAAGCAATACTCCAAAACGCAGAGCTCTGGGATTTATTTTGCTACTCACGTGTGCAAATTACCCTCTACAAAGACGCTTCACGGTTAAAAAACTAGTTTCTCAATAATGAAAGAGCAAATCTCCTTCCCCAAAAAAAAGAACCTTACCTGATAAGTGCGTTGAGTGGAATTTTTTTCCATGGGATACCCTGTTTGAGCAAATCATTTGCAAAAGACTGAATCGAAAACAAGGACTGCAGGATGGCATTCATATAGCAGGTGTTTCCCAAGTTTGAAAATCTGTAAAGAGAAGATTGAACACGGGGTGTGTGTCAGCGTTAAACACGGCACTGCTGACATGTAGGACATCTCAGCCACTCCCCACAGAGTTTGTTATTGGAGTGGTTCTCCTGCCACTCAGACTAAACTGTAAACTCATGGGAGGTGGCATTTATCAGGAAAGCACCCATGATTTTCTACAATCAAAATCTAAAAAAATGTGTGCATATAAGCAAGATAGAGGAATGAATTATGAAGGTGTATGAAAGGAACATGAATTACCTGAATTTGTTATTTCCCTAAAATTCTCAGGAAGTGAATTTAAGAATACACACTTTCCAAACTAGGAAAAAGTGTTCCCTGTCTCAGTGTTCATTAATTTCAGGATTTATTTTTTTCCATTAAATGATTATAACAAGAACACGCAAATCAAAGTGTGCACACTAGATAAGGAAAATTAAATTTACCCTTGTAATTGTTGCTGAGGATGGGTGGAAAGGGGCACTCGGGGTTTGTTCCATCCTGTGTAATCTTGATTAGATCTCATTTTTTTAACAGAAAGAGGAGCAGGCTGAGAAAGAAATCCCAGACTTCTTTTGGCTGAAGGGGGCTGGCTGGACACACTGGACCTAAAAACATAAAAGGACAAGACGCATGAGATTTCTTATGTTCTTCCTTAAAACAGCTACAAGTCTCTGACGCTGGAATTGTATCACCAGAGAAGACACGGACCAGTAAAGCCAAACAAGATAAATGACACGTATCGTAATGTAAGAGGTGAGAGAGAGAGAAATTCTTTCCAAAGCCCTTAAATACTTTGTTTGGGCAGTGTAACTGAGCCTCTTGTCTTTAAGGTATTTAACAGTTCCCCACACTGTATGATGAGAGGGAGAAGGATCGCGTAGCATGAGATCACTGCTCCTAAGATACGCTTAAAATTCACATCTGGGCCAGAGTCTTCATTTTCAGCCTCTCCTTCTTGTAACCTAATCACTCCGGACCTCAGTCCCTCATGTGCAAAGCACAGACAATGCTGCTTTTCTTCCTTGATCTTGTATCTCATCTATCTAGGGCAGAGACTGACAGTTTGATTGCACAGTGTCTAACACAGAGGAATCCCAACCTCAGCAGGATTCAGTACTACTAAAATACCGTCATTAAAATACAGAGTTTCAGGCTAGAGTTTAGATATGACCTGGATCAGTCCTTCACAATGACTATAACAGACCTGAGTGATTTTAGACTGGAGTTTTTAGATCTCACTAGAACAATTTTAGCCACATTGAGTACCTAGATTGCACCCCGGGAGGAAAAAAAAATAATTATATACACATTTTATGCATATAAGCTATATACCATATGATAAACACAGAGGAAACTGAAGACCCTAACTCCTGAGAAAGAACTGTCCTTTACAGTTTATGCCAGTGAACCAGTCCTACCTGTCCAGGGTGGAACTGCCGGTGGAGTACTCTTTGGATGAGGACCGACTGCCATAAAAGGATGATGACTGCAGTGGTAAAATACCTTGAAAAACAGAGAGGCAGGTCATTATGTTCCAGGTAACTCAGCTATTTACACAACATAGAATCTGTTTAAAAGGATTTAGGCAAAAGGCTTAGAAATCCTCAAAAACTGTTTTCCAGAATTGCTTGGAGAAGAACTCACACGTGCACTTAGAAGTACTAATGAGAATGTTAATCATATATAGGTAAAGACATGATGCAGATTTAAATGAACTTAATACATAATCTCCATCAAATCCAAACTGCAACACGAACCATTAGAAAGTCACTGAATGGTCTTAACTATCTGAAAGATAATAAATATCCATCTCTTGTTCAAATATACAAGACATGTAACAGAAAATTCACTAATGATTTCTAACACAGTGCTCTCAAAAATTCAAAGTAAATAGGCAGAAATGAAAAAACAGCTTATCTTTGCATTCCAAACTCCACAGTAAAATACTGTATGCTTGGAGCAAAGTATGTTTCGTTGTTCTGGTATCACTCTGTCAGACCCCGAGTCTCTAAGGCTTCAGATGGTGGCATATAATAAAAAAAAAAAGCTCTCAAGAGTGAAAAAAACACACCTGTCACAGTGAATTGTAACATAATTTAGTTTAGATAATGAAAACATTTGCTTCTATCCCAGCCTGAAGTGACTCGAGCCATGTAACTTTCAAAAATGCCGGTATTTGAAGCAAGTTCACCACAGCGTTACCGGAACTTGCAGGTGAACACTCAGATTCTAATTTTGACTCTAAAGGGCAAACCAAATTTTCATTCAGACATAAGCATTCACCTTACTGGCTCCTCCAGCAACATGCTGGTGTGCACTAAAAGAAGAATACATTCAGCAACATTCCCCATAAAAGTAAGATCTTGAATGCATTTACTTTTATGGAGAAAACGGCTCATAATTTATTGTGAAATGGCTCATATTTACAGTGAAACTCAAGAACTAGCCTCTGTACATACTGTCAATATTTCTATATTGCCTACAAAACCTTGTTACACACCAGCATCCAATGGAACTTTGGCACAATCACAACAAAGTCCTGGCCCCAAAGAGTTCCCCCTCTAAGCTTTCGGGAAGAGGCCGGGAAGTAAAAGCAAACAGTACATGGTTTCAGCACAAAACACAGCCTACAATTCGCACGGGCAAAGGAGAGCTGTAAAAATAAACAAGAAAAAAAAAAAAAAGGAAATTCTCAGGTGTTTTATGGGAACCCCCTCGCAAGGGGAATGGCAGCTCAGAGTAAAGTCAGAAGCCTCTTGTTGCAGGCTCAAAGCAGCCGGCACGTGGGGCTGGCAGCAGCACCCGAGGATAAAGGTCAGGGTCACACTAGCGCAGAGCAGGACTCTCTCTGAAAACGAAGGCACCTCACACACGGCTCTGCAGGAAGCAAGAAAGTTGCTGCACAGCGAAAGCAGATTAGGTGAAGCACCTCTGCAGCACCTCTTCCTAAACTAATTATCAAAGAGGTAAAATACTGGTGAAAGCCAAGTATCATTTAGCTTTATTTTTATTTTTATACCTGATGTCCTGTTTTCCTCCGCCTGCTTCAGATTCAACTGTTTCTCTCTGCTGCTGTTCAAGTATTTCCAGGCTGGATCACTCAAGGCTTTGTTATTCCTACGGACAACCAAGAGTGGGAATCAGTGCCATTACAGAAGATATTCGCATGTTACAATTTGTTTTAAAGCATTCCTCTCCTGTCACCTTTAATACTTGACTGTGGAACAGTTACGCTTTACTCACAGATGAGTTTAACCAATTAATTTAAACAAGACTTCTTACTTACGATTAAATGCAATTTCAAACACCCAGAGCCTATTCTCCAGATGGTGATATCCCGTTAAGAATTATTTGGAAAGGGTGACAGCAGGTTTGATAAAGAATGTGCGTCCTGCTATACACGTATGGCACACACGACAAAAAATCTTGACTAAACTGATGAAAGATGACAAAATCTGCATATTCCAGTTCCCTCAAATTAAATGCTAGAGCTAGTTGTATTTCTCTCCAATCCTGAGTGCAAACCCCAGCATGCTCAGAAGTTGGGCAGCGGCTGGCCTGTCCCATGTTGCTAAGGTAAGAAATACCCAAGCCGCCTTTTCAGAAAAAAATTACCTTTACAAATTGACGAAGAGTTTAAAATCAGAAACTAGAAACAGCGGTTTACTTACGTTGAAGAATCATTCTCTTTGGGATAATCTTCACTGATTTCTGAACCAGGAGGTTGCGCTCTTTTCCGCTTTTCACTGACGACAGAAAATTTTTGCAGCGGTCATTCTTTCAGAAAGGCTAATAAACGACCCTCTTCCAACCGAACAGAACCCCTCAGTGCTTTCTGTGCATTTTGCACCCATCCTCCACAAGCTCCACTTTTACAACATAGCACACAGAGAAGAACTCGGTCTGCCCAACTCTTAAGTTGTTGTTAAAGCTCTAGTGCCAGCCAGCAGCTGGAAAAGCACGTATTAACATCCTGTTAAAAGTAACAGCACAACCAGGGGAAGAAACACCCGCCCTTCTTTCTTCTAGTTGTACCGAGTCCCACCTGCAGTTCTATCAAGAGCTAAATTTTAACACCACCACGAGAAGAGGGTAACGCTCCTACCGATTCTCCAACAAGCCTGTCCTGTGAGGCACTGATGACGCAGGAGGTGCCGAGATGCTGACCCGGTTGCCAGGGGCTCCAGTTCCGGCGGAATTCTTAACGGCCGCCCTCGCTGGGGTACCCAGCACTTTGCGGAACGGATTTTCCTCCTTGCTTTCTACCGCCACTCTTTTGGGAGGAGTCTGCAAAACCCAAGTGGAGGGGGCCAGGAAGATACCCAAAATAATGAGAAAGAGGACCATCTCTAATCTAATCTAGCATTTATACCACTGCTTTACTTGCTACAGTATCCAAAAGCAGAAAAATGCTACTCATACCAGATTAAGAGAGCTTAACACTATTTAGATACATGTAAAATTTTGACTGTTTCGATAGAAGACCTAAACGTGAAACTCTACTGCAGTAACCGATTTGCCTTCTCATTTTCCAAAGTCAGCTGAACTTAATTTTTTTAAAATCTTAATTTTTTTTAAAATCTCCCTTAAATGTTTTGACATTAAAAAACCCAAGGCATGATTCCTAACTATCCCCAGATCAATCCCTGGGGTATTAAGAAAAAAAAATTAAACCCCACACAATTATAACAGTGCCCTGAGAGCCTTGGGCCAAGCAAGCACAGTGTGTATTGCAATGGAAAGAGCTCACAGTTAGTTGACTAAGGAACGTTGTCAATTTTAGACTTGAAAATCCAATATGTTTAATCTTACCACTGTATACACAGCCTTAAGAGTTTTTACTGCGAGATTGCCTTTAAGCAAGACGTAAAATTTGTTTTGGGACAACATCAAAAATACTCTCCCTCAGGGCTGTAGTACAGGTACAGTCACAGAGATAAAGTAGATTAAAGCTGGTTACGCAGGGAGAAAAGGAAGAACAAAAGAATTTTGAAGGAAGATCACTTTTGGGAAAAAAGTCTTCAAAACTTATACAAAAATCTGAGCAGAATGCCACAAATTTGGTAACTTTATTCTGACACTGGGTCAGCAGCTTTCTGATAAATACGTTTTTTGGCCACAGTCTGCTAATCTCCTACACACCTATGCTGGTTTTAACAAGTTCAGTTGCTACGTAAGGTGCTCAGTATAAGCAAACTGATATTCAGAAGAGAAACAAGTCTTAATCAGGTACTTTCCCTCTATTTCTGCTTCTTTTCTGCCTGACTGATAGGTCAGCACAAAGAACATATTCTGCCTTCCACAACCAGATGCTGACCTTTCTCATTCATACAAAATAAACGGCTCCTCTGCTGCCAACAACCTTGCACACATCTATTCCAAGCCCTCTCGATTACAAAGACTTTGCATGCAAAACAAGTATTTACAGTGCCATTACAGCATCCAATAAGAAAACGAGAGGAGGAAATTAATAAAGTAAAATTAGAGGAAAAATTGGAACAATTAAACAAACCTGGTTCTCTATGTAAGAGAATTGCCTGTTTGCTTCCTTCGGTGTGGTCCTGCTGCCCAGCACGCCTCCAAAGCTGCCAGATCCCTGAGAGGGTTTCCCAGCTGACAGGAAAAGTACACAACATTTGATCTGATTGTCATTTACCTGACTGACATTCTTATTTAGGTGGAGTTGATTTTGGAAGGGACACCCTGGATTTCTTGCCTACAGACAGTACAATATTCTTAGTGCACAGACATAAGCCCCTGTTTATGGGTATCCCTTATATTGGTCATTAATGCAACTGGCAGCAAAGCTCCTATCCTTAAAAAGAACAAAATCAGAGGCAAAATAGAAAGCAAAGCAACTACACGTATGAGATGAACCAACAAGAGTTTTTCAAATATCAACATATTTACAAGATAAACAATTCCTGCTTATTGTTCAGCACGACAAAAGGTACATTACGAGCAACAAAAATCAGGGTTCAGGGCCCGAAAGGAGCATTTATACAAATGCAAAGAAAGTCAGGACAAAATAGCTAAAGATGACAAAAAGAAAACACAGCACCACCCCCTCTCGGAACTCATGAACGCGATTTACAACAATTGCACTTACCAGTATGAACCCTGTCTTGGTGGACCGCGTCCAAATACATCCGCATCTCGTTTGCGTCTTTCAGTGGTACCTTATCAATTGTCAGGAAGCTGGTGTCCTTTAGGGTTAGCATCAGGCAGCACAATTTTCTACCATTTGGTCGTAAGGTCACAGTTTTAATGTTATGGCTTAGCTGAAAACAAGAAAGCGACTATAAACATAGATAGATGCACAAAAGGCCCAAATACTTAGAGATTTCAAACAAAGCACTTCAAACAGAGAGAGTAAGAGGCACTCCCACCGAAATACTTCTCCTTGCTCCATTTTGAGCAGACGTTGACCTCATGGAATTAACGCAATCAGTGATCTTGGAAGCTGACAGAACTGAGGGGACAGTATCACTACAGCTCAGCAGTCCCTACATGCCTGAATAAACTTCCTGAAACTTGCTTTCCTGTTGAGTGTGACACTTTTGATCCTAAAGGAGTAAGAGTTTCATGCAGGCACAGCTGTCTGAAACTTCCACATCAAGCTTGAAACATAATTTAAAAAGGAGAAAGTTTTAAATGTTAAGTAGAAACATCTACTCACTTTTTAATTTGCTCTCAAGAAAGATTTGACACAGCTTAAAAAAACTGCAGAGGGAGTAAGCCAATAAGAAACATGCTTAGTCTACCTGCAACATTATAACAATTAAGCGGTGTCAAAACTTTCAGAGTTGGCCAAGCACAAGAATAATCTTAAGGAGAATTTGTGCTCCCTAATCATGCCACTGCTACTTTACGATACCATTGTTACTTCACGCTGAATCACCTGTAAGAACTGGCTATTCAGTAAATGATCTGTTCTGAAGTAGAAGCAGCAAAAGAACCTCTCACACCTGCAGACTGCGCTGAAGCCTGACAATACCCACCTAAGCATACTCTCATTTTCAATTCCCTTGCCCTTTTTTGCTTAATTCTTCACCTTGCTTCCGCTTCTTTAGCCTTTCCTAAGATCAGGCACGAGCTCAGCAATGACCCCCCTGCCAGCATGTTGCTACACTCCACGATTCACACAAGTTCCAAAGCCACAGCTAAGGTCATCAGAAGCTACACGAGACGGAGTAAAGCACTGCCCATCACGCTGGAGTCTTCTCCTAATTTGGCCTGACCTGCATCCTGCCACGCTGCCCGCTGAAATAATAACGATGAATTAATAGGCATGAAGACCAATTACACTCTAATGCCAAAGTTTTGCTATACGTTGCTCTAGAACCTGTTTTGTCTCCTTCAAATTACACACAAGTTTTAAAACAAAAATTACTCCCGATTTTTATTTAAATTTGTTCAGGTATATAAAAGACCGAGATGTGGTGTTGGAAGATATGGTTTAGGGGTGAGCTTTGTAGAGTTGGGTTAATGGTTGGACTCAGTGATCCCAGGGGTCTTTTCCAACCTGAATGATCCTACGATTCTAACAGGCGCTTCACATCCATCAGTGAAATTTCTTTTTTCCCACATAGATCTCTAGCTTCTTGGAAAGCCAATGTAGACAGAACAGACGTTGGAAAACCGTCTCAATTGGAAAACAGTGTTTTATTTTGCTGGGAAGAAATTACACTTCTGCAATACTTTGTGCTCAATCCTTGTGGGTTTTTGTTTCTTGTTTGTTTAGTTGGGTTTTTTAGGGGGAGGCTAGCTTAATTTCTTTTAATAATACAAGCAAATGTGTCTTCAAAGACCGAAGAACTGAAAAGAGCGGGTCCAAATTTTTCATCTTCTCTTGAACACTGAGCCCAGTGCACATGGATTACGGTTACTTCACCATCTCAGCACAAACCGACCTATTTCAACTCAAAAAGCTATCATGACATACCCTCCTGCACCTGTTCTGACCCAGTCAGCACCACAAAGTCTTGGGAGATGGCAGTAAACAAAATATTTCTGTTAACACAAATCCAGTGTCTACAACTTAGTCAAAGCTCTGGAATATCAGTAAAACGTATCACCCGACATAAGAAATTCGATGACGCACCGTTCACCACAGAAAGAAACATAACCCTGGATCCATCCAAATGTTCTATTAAAGGGAAAAAAAAAAAAAAGAGGGCGGAGGGAAACCACCCACAGCTCTCTCAGAGTAACTGGTTAAGAAAAACAAATGTTACTTGTAAAAATTCCAAATTAATTCACGTGAAAACCCTCCGCTGACCTCACAGGGAGATCTGATAAGTGCCAGCAGATGTGAGACTGGACACAAGACCTGTTCCTTTAGGTCCCAGCCAGCTGTTCTGTTGGCTCATCCTCAGAATCACCTTTTGAGTCTACAGAAACAGAGGCAGGAGCTACCCAGGACTGATGATTTTCTCCCGCCTTGATTCCAAGGCAACACAGGCTGAGAGTTTTCTGCACACCAAGGCAGCAAAACCTGACCTGTCAAAAATAAAGTGAACTCTTTTTCTTCCCCACCAAATCCGCACAGAGAAACACACGGCTCAGAGAAAGGTCTGGTGAACGCTACACATGAAAAATAACTGTGGCACATAAAAGCAGAAGCTATCATTTAGATCAGTTTAGGCTGTTACAAAGTTACTAAATAAGATAGTTTTTTTTTCTTCAAGCTGCTCATACATCTTTCCACATTTTTTAAAAATCAGATAGAAATTTCTTACAGAAAAACACTCCTTCACCTTCTTTCAGTTTGGGGCATTTTGCACAAAAAAAAGTAGGAAGAGTGAACTCAAACCAACTACAGAATGAAAAAGTGGCCACTTTAGGTTGAATATTGCATGAGAATCTTTAACAGTGATCTGCATCAGCCTCCCAGTGAAGAAACCACATTGCCAGGCATATTTAAAACCTAACACTGTAACAACTGCCATTCACCAGTCTTGTACAAACAAGCAAAAGGCTACAAGTGTGTTAACACCATCTGTCTTCATCTGGAAAAACTTCACCTCTTCCAAAACTTCACCTCTCTGGGAACTTCACCTCTAGATTCTGCAAACGCACCAGTGACAGAAAGGTTACGTGTTCAAAAAACACGAACACGTGAGCCATGATGTTACACACTTTGGTAATTTTTCTCTGCTTTTTGATTCCTCCCATTCAGTGGTATCTCGACGCCGACACTGGCAGATCCTTTAACACCACACGTGAATAATTTACAGGAGAGTTATTCAAAGGGATTAGTGTTCAGGAAACATGGAACAAGAAACAGTGACAGCGGGAAGGTTGCGTGACACTTAATAGCCTCGAAGAGGACAGCCGTTCACAAAAGAGCACAATCCACGCAGCACAGCTCCAACAAAAGCCTTGATATTCGGCGTACCTGAAACGTCTTTGGAATCCCTCCAACGTTGTAGTGAACCACCAGGCTCACTTTGTTGTCCTTCTCCACAATTTCGAAACTCCCTTCTTTCCATTTTGTAATCCCAGTCTGCATGCTGCGCATCCGGACGGGTCCGTGCACCTTTAGCGGAGCCATCCTTCGTCACGGGAAACAGCGTCCTCCACCTTAAAAACCTGTTAAAAAGGAGAAATTCGTAACCAGGCAGGCCAAATAATCTCGACTGAAAGATCTAAGGGCAGCTGTAGAAGTTCGGTCGAGCTGTTGGTACTTGGGAACACAGCGAAGGGGACATAGGCACGAGTGAAGGAAACTTAAGACTTTTAATAAAATCTTTCCTCGTCTAGGCAGACACACAGGAATAAAAAAATCGCCTGAAGAAAGGTAGTAAGAGCTGGAAACCAAAGTTTTGGGGAAACCTAAGAGGGAGAAGGAGCTCGTTCCCGACGAGAGGTGAGCCGCGGGCACCCGGAGGGGCC
>NW_009696442.1:6733-110013 GCF_000703405.1 Apaloderma vittatum | reverse complement strand
AGCCTAGGCCATTCTATGATTCTATGACCTAGTGATTTAGGACTGGTGAAGGATTCAGAGCTTTCTTTGCCTGATTCCCCTCCCCTCCCCTCCCCTCTTTCTCTCTGTCTTTCTTTTTTTTCCTCTCCCAGTGGCAACACACTACATGCCTATATCTATAACGCGTCAGGCATGGTGGTGTCTGTAATTCAGGACTTGTAGCCAGCATAAACCAACTGCATGCATGTGCCTCACTCCGTCAACCAGACCTTCACAAATGCCAGGTTAACAGTTCACTGACAAATTAAGTCATTGCTCTGGCCCTGAACCCCTTCAAGCTTTGGCTGTACTTGAAGTTCAAACACTGACATGCATTAACTCTTCTGTATTTGAGAAATGGCTTCTATCTGTACAGAAAGGAGAAGCTGACTGCCAGCTCTGAAACGACTGGCAGCGTCTCAAATCTGGGTGCAAGATTTTGATGTAATTCTATGACACTTACGCTGAGAACCAAAGCCAGATCTGTGATTAGAAAAGGTGAGATTGCTCATGGTGAACATATCTATAGTGATTTTTCACTTCATTAATGGCCAGCTCATACATGCTGTGTTGGTTACATGGAGCAGTGTAGTGGCACAGGATACTCTGGGGCAGGAATAGTATGATTCATCCTTCAGTTCTGTTATTTTCAGTCACTCCTTTTATACTCACATATGGTGCACCAGTTCTGCTGGGAACCTCCTGAGCAAGTGGGTTTTAAAGAAAGGTTTCAATTTGCCAAATAATTGAAATGAAAGCTAATGGTGTGTATCACTTCTTTTTTAGTGGAAAAAGTGCTCTGTGTACTTCTGACTGAGAGTGTTTGGCTTCTTACCAATGGTAAAGAGTTTCTTAAGGAGTGTTAGCGATTTGTCCAAGGCCTTCCTAATCCATTTCCAAGACAGGTAATGCACTTCTGTCTTTTAAAAGAATTCAGAGGTTACTATGAAAGTAACAAGTCAATGCGAGCCTTTTATCCTACCTCACAAAGAGAAGCTGAGAGTTTTGGGAAAACGAGCAAGATATGAGCACTGGTTTTCCCAGAATAAATGTTCTTTCTCCTGGTTGAGAATTTATGCATGCTAAAGCTCATCTTCATGAGATGAGGAAGGCTAGCACAAGCAACGCTCCAAGATCACATTTTCTTCGAGATCAGACCTTGCGAAAGCAAAGAGAAGTCCCATAACAGGTTAGAAAGGATTTCAGTGATCATTAATGAAACCTTGCATGTCTAAATCTCAAGTGGAGATACCAAGTGTTAAGAGTCGTGCACTAAGATCTCGTTTTCTTAATTATTCTAGAATAATTTTAATTGGTTTAAGATGGGTATAGGGACTTGCTGAAATTATAAAGAGTACCTAAACAGGACAACCTTCTTGACCTGACCCTGCTTAAGCAAGGGCACTGGATGAGATGATCTCCAGAGATGCCTCCCAGCCTCACCCTTCTGCGATCCCCTGGTTCTGTAACAGCAGAGGACCTGAGTGACACAGTGCATTACACCACCTTGTTCTGTCATAAACACTGAAAAGCCACTGAAAACTCAGAAGCAGGGCTAAGCAAACAATGCTTCAAGAAACGTGGTTTGTTTTCCTTTTTTTTAATTCTGAGCTGATCTTTCGTTCAGCTACTTTTTGAGATTTTTTCAACACACTGACATAGGCAGCAGACTTATTTTTATGGACTTTATATATATAAACAACTTTAAACTGTATTAATTTACTGCCCTGAAAACATAATAGAACAGTAATGACTCTGTGATCTGCAGTGGAAATCGAAAGAGATTGAATTCCCCTTTTCGCTGTTCAAGATGACATTGCTTGTTGCATCACACAACACAGAAATAGGTCTGAGGTACCTCTTGAACTTGGTGTTACAGAGTGAAATAGTGTGTTTGAGGTACTGAGAGACCCAATCTCAATCTTAGTAGTTGAAAAACCTCCTCTGGAAGAGCCAATTTTTTTAGTAACAAAGCCTTTTCAGGTAAGAAATGATTTAATGAAAGTCAGATTCATTCTTAAAATCATATTGATTTAATTTTCCTCCTCAAGATTCCTAAGAGTTTTGGTATTTATTCGGTTTGTATTTCAGAGATTTTCCTGGGATTTATTTATTATTTCTTTTAGTTTCTGGCAGTTTCTACCTTATGCTTTTCTTCTCAAAGTACTGTTATTTTCTTTTGTCCCTGTCACATTAAGCCTGACAGAAACACTCTGTTTTAAAATAAAACTGTATTTATAATTGGATTATACTATTATATTATAATATAATAGTATATATTATAATTGTATTTATAATTTCTACCTACTCCCTCGCTTTCTTTATAAGTGATCTATGCTCCATAAATCAGGATGGAAAGACATTTTCCAAATACGATATTTTTTTTTGGCAGCATTGAATTTGTATTTCATCTATGCCTCCCCGTTACATAGAGTATCATGAGGTGTCACTGAGGATTTCCACACAGTCGTTGGATCTAAATTTTCAATTGCTGAGCATTGCCCTAGGATTTATTGATACGGTGGGCGTTTGCCCAGTGGGGTAAATACTTGCATCTGAGCGTGAGGAATAGGGGAAGAAAATTGTTCACAAATTCTTCAGTTAAAGCTTGACCTGATGAACATGCTAGATTTCAAGAAGGTGTGAGTATCAGCTTAACAACCATGAAAAGTTAAATTTTGTCTCCTTAATCAAATTTTTGTTTCCTTAATCAAAGAAACCAGAGGAATCCCAGTGGATGGCCAGAAAGCATAGCTAATGCAGGAATCTTCCCTCTAAAGAGGAGGTGAGTTTCATGCTAAATCCTCTTCCTTACTGTCCTGAAATTGTGGTACTAATTCGATATTTTGCCCCACTGCTGCATTTTTATGACAGCATATCTTAAACTGCAATTATGAGATGCTGAACTATTTTACTCAATTTTTTTTTTCATTTTATAGAGTATTTTTATCACATGTTGAAGCAGCAGTAACTTCACCTGCCTGAAACTTCTGAGCTCAAAAAGATGAAAAGTAGTTGAGATTCCTTGATGAGGAACTTGCTTTGAAAAAAGGTGAAGCGAGACCGGAAGAATTCTTCTCTGCCTGGATATATCTGAGCAAGGTACAAGATACTCAGCAGCGAGCTGTTCAGCAGAGAGTCTGCACAAACAATATTGTATGGCTAAAATAATATCATGCACACTACTTTCCGTTTGGTTCCTTCCTCTGATAAAGGAGACATATATTTAAGCAAGTGGTATCTGTTGTGAAAGGTGCCACTGCCAATATTCCCTGAGCATCTCCTGAGCCGTGGACACATGAGTTTGGGGTGGAAAAAGCAGGTTTACAAACTGCTGACTGTAAATGTTAAGGGTTTGCGGTGATTGATTGCACCCTCAGTGCTAGGAATTGTCTTGTTGCACGCATAAACTCATGGCATAGTGTAGCTGGGACTCGGACACTTTAGTACTGGGGTGCTTTGATTCATACAAAATGCTGCTGCTGTGGCCTTTACTCCCCAGATGTGAAGCAGAGGTACTGAAGCTGAGACTCGAGTGGGCAGGGGGACCGGACAGCAAGGAGGGACAGCGGTGGCTGTCACAGCTGCAGGATGCGCAGCCAAGTATCAGAAGGTTACACCTGGAAACTCAGCAGGATTTCAAAGCCAGACTTTTCTCCTTTGCTGTGCCCAGCTGTGCAGAGAATGGAATACATATAAGAGAAGTAGTATTGGTGATTTTGAGCCCAAAAGAGACAAACACCATTAAGACAGAAACTGAAAAACCTTAAATAAGGATTTTTAGGTGTGTTTGCCCTGCAGTGGCTCACTGCAGGGAAGGGAGGCTCGTGTGGAAGATACACGGAACAGCGTCTCCTCTCTCCTGAAGACGCAAAGGCTTACGATGTGCTGCATCACACTGCTGCAGCCCTCTGGCAACGCAGCATCTCCTTCCCGTATCCACCTCTGGGTCCCAGCTGGGATCATTTTATTTAATCTCTAGTTGAAACAAGCCCAATACCACTTTATAAAGGAGGGGTAGGGATCTGGGGGTGTTTTGTTCAGTTAGTGCTGAATTTTTATCTGTGTCTTAATGCCCCCCTCAACAACCTTAATTGTTGAAATAATAGAAATATTTACAATTGCTTATTTGAAATCTACAAATATCTTTGGTCCTATGCCTTTCTCTACAAGTATTAGCTTTCCCATGCAAATTAGATCATTGCCTGAGCAAACAATGACTAAGATTCCTAATTCTCTTGCTTGCACAGATACCACTTGGCAAGTGAAAAATTCGGAGTTGTATAACATATACCAAGCCTTGTCACCCCAGGCAGTGGAGTGGCAGAAGTCAGTTTCTGTGAGGCACCATCATGTAGATGGTGATTTTTAGTTTCTGGTGTGACTCACTCTGATATCCTCCATGAAAATCTTTCTTGTCTGCTGAATTAGCATATGGGTGATGTGCATTAAGTCATGGAATCTCAAATATTCTGCAGCTGGCTTCCAAGGGAAACTAATTTTAGTTCAGACATTCATGAACACTGGGAAGAAGTCTTCTGGGTCATCAGGTCTTTCTCATTGTCTTCCAGAACGCAATCAAAATCTGTCTGGGAAGAAGGTAGAATTTCCCTTTGCCTCTATTCTTACTGGAAGATTGTCCAGAAGATCCCTGCTCTTTTTTTACAGGTTGAAAGTATCTTTATTTTAATGCAATCACAGAAAAGGAATACAAATTTCATTTTAAAGGTGTATTATCTAATTGTCAGTTTATTTTGCATGTAAATTTCAGTATTCCAAAGTATGCAATTAAATATTCTGACTATCATTTAAAATATTTACAGTTCTCTTAGTCAGATAAGACACAATATTTTTCTTTGAAGATATTCCCTAGACATCTGCTTTTTTCTAGTCCATATGGTAGTATGTGTGCCACATCTCATCTGTACATTATGCCGTATAATTGCTGCCAAAAAAGGTTCTAAG
This sequence comes from Apaloderma vittatum, assembly GCF_000703405.1. Lineage (NCBI taxonomy): Eukaryota > Metazoa > Chordata > Aves > Trogoniformes > Trogonidae > Apaloderma > Apaloderma vittatum. Next base: position 105,030 of record NW_009696442.1, on the reverse strand, counting down.
TTACTATCTAAAGCAAAGCAATTGAATAATCTGGCAAAAACCCTTTCCAGAACTCTCACTTTTTTTGCAGTCTCTCAGCAATCAAATCTTCTCTGTATCATATTCTGCCCTTTGTTTAGAAATAGGTCTTATGGAGACCGAAGAGATTACGTATGTACTTTTTAATGCAGAATTTAGTTCCCGGACTCTTGTTCGCATAGTTGGAAGTATCTGTGACTGATGCCACTGAGAGAGGTACTGAGTATGAGTATCCACTGGCATCCTTTTTTTGAGCAATGCACACTTATTACACAGTTATATCATGAGTCTTTTGCTGAACAAGCAATTAGATACTATTATTTCAAAAGAATTTGGGTTGCTTTCTCTGTGAAAGGATAGCATGTCAGTGTGGTGCCCTGCACCTGAAGTTCCTTAAGAGGTTTCCTATCAAGCATGCACCTTTTCTTAAAATTTCTGTTGAGCCGTAGTTTCAACTAGATACTTACTTCATCTGACAGACTTCCATGCATAGCATCTGTAGAATACTTAATGGATATTTAGGTCTAACACAAGAAAACTCTAAGCAGAAAATTTGGAAAGTGAGGGAGTGATTAGAGGTGTACTAGCTTAGTCCGTGACCCTTTTGGACAAGAACAAAGATATCATTCACAATCTTCTATTTGACCTGTACCTGTCCTGCTAAGGTTACTTCACCTATATTGTTTTTTTCCCTCTGTTCCTCCCATCAGCATAATCCAAAGGCTGCAGCAGAAATCTCTTGGTTGCTAACTGAAGACTGACCAACAGCAGAAGCATATAGTGATGCCTTTTTTTTTGTTGCTGGAGTGAGCAGTCTTCAGTCTGGATTTAGGCTTCCTCTGCAATATTCAGGGGAAATGGGGTTTGGTTTAAGCTATTCTCCAGTTAAACCGTGATTGATAAACCATGTTCTGGAATTTCAGCTAGATTGTCATGGCAGTACTCTATTATTCCTTAAGTATAGATGTGGCACCAAGGATTAATGTAGTTAAGATCCTGAAATTTGATTAGACCCATGTGACATCCCAGGCTTGTGTTCTAAATGTTGGTTGCCTTTTGCTCACACCAGAGGAGTAAGCATGTAAGAGAGGATGTACATTTTAACGAGAGTTTAAATCACTCAAGGCATCATGCTGTAAAACTTCTGTAGCACATTTTATGCTCTGCAACAGCAGGAGTCCCTGAGACTCTCAGATTGAGCTATGTCACGTTCTTTTGCTCTGTGAAATGTTTTGAGCAGCTGTGCACTGTTTATATCAAATGAGGGGGTTCCACTGTTGTACTAATGTATGTATCTGATGTAGGCATTCAGTTGAGTTTAAAATTACTACTGAAATATTTTTGTACCTGATGCTCAAAGGATATCTTCTTATAAACCCCTTCTTTCTCCTTTCTTAATGATGTCAGCTTCCTTCAACTGCAGTTACCAGACAGTAAATGTAGAAAAGTGTGTGTGGGTTATCAGCTCAATAATCTTACTCTTGCTGTGTTGCTTATCAAGTAGGGTCTACTTAGTTTGATACATTTGTGCTGGAGGGAAAAGATGTTTGTATGCAATCCTCCTTCTGTAATTGATATTTTCCTGTTCTGATATTGAGCTCAAACATGATGCCTGCTGCAGAAATATTGCAGGGAAGAGGTATCGTGGTTTTTAACAAGGTGAGAAATGTAGGGGATTCACTGTATTTTCATGTCCTGATCTTGAAAAAGGTGAAATACAAACATCACCAACCTGCTAAAAACCCATTCCAGTTTTTGCTCGCCTTAAGCCTTTCCAATTATTTTTCAAGAGTTGTCTACTCATTTCATGCTGCTGAGGGAAAAGTGTGAAATGCCCTTTAACTGCGTCCTGCAAGTAAATGCTGTTGCTGGATCCTCTCAGATCAGTTGTTCACTATTGAGGAGACCTTACAGAGTGTTCCTCAGTTGTTGTCCCTATTACCTATCCGTGACATTTACTTTCTCTTGCTGTGATTCTTGTCCCTTCCCACACTCGGCAAAGGTGGGTGGTGGGGAATAATTGCACCCCTTTTTATTTAGGTTTTGGTGCCTTTCACCAGAATTTTTATAGGCGGCTTGATATTCTGAGGACCTGTCTTTGCCTTTCCCAAGTGTATAATTATTCTTATTATCTTTAATTAATATGTGCACGTAGGTATGCCAAATTACTTCCTTTTATTTCCTTACCTTATTATAGCTCTTGAATAGGGGCAGTTCTGTTATTCTTTCTCTGGTAAAGTTCCTGGGAGTCGTGTAGCTTTTACGGGGTGAGGACCATCAGGAAAAACCTAATACTGACTTTCCTGATGGGAGCATCAAAAAATGAGGTGCCTCAAGAGCAGCACAGCATTACATTTCATATTCACCCCACTTCTTGTTTTCCCAGTGGCACACGATGGAGCTGGGCCCTAATGTATTTGAGGCCTCTGTTCTTGCTGAAGAGAGAGACTGTGCTGTGGGCTTATTGCTTTTGGTTGGATCATCATCCCTGCTGGTCAGCATGGTTACATGGCAGATTGCAATAAATCACTGTTCTTCTGAAAGGTGAGAATTAAAGTGAAATAATGTCTTTTCAACTGTGTTTTCTTGCACTTGAGAGTGACAGTGTAAGTTACATTCATTTACATACATTCATCAGTCTAACCTATAATCAGAGTATGATATGCCAATAGGTTCCATGTTGTGGGAAAAAGGTTTTATATGACAAAACATATAAATATATATATGTATGTATAAATAGATATTGGACCAATTTTATCAGGCGTTTGCAGTGCTGTGCTGTAAGGGACAGTTTATGGTATGAGTTGAACTTCAGCGTTCAGAGCATGGTCAAATGTGACAATAAACTGTAGAAGCCAGTGCCCATTAATAAGCACAATAAAATAACTCAGATTTCAGGAACGCATGTGTTTGGGGTTTTGCATCATCTTGGCAGGTAAAGGAGCTGGACTGCAAAATTTTGCCGTTGTACATATTTTACTTTCCTTTGAACAGGAAAGCCAGTGGTGGCAGAGCTCAGAGTGACACTATTTCTGTGAGGGCGCTCTAATTTCCTCTTTCAAGCGCTACAGAGATGCAGCCAGCAGTTGCCTGTGGGTGGAGGGACTGACCAGAGAGTAGCATCCACAGCTTCGCTAATGATCACCAACTAAAAACCTGACCTGGTGTAAGCTAGCATGGACAGGAAGGGTAGAAATTACAGGTGAAGAGCAAAAAGGGGAAAGCTTTTGAAGTATCCTCTTATGAAAACAAAGCAAAAGCCTTTTACTTGCCTATATTAATCTTGAGAAATTAGCATTTAATTTCTGTAATTAGCCTTTCATGCACTCCAAGGAAACGAGCATACACTTACACACTCATTTCTTTTAAATCGTAAAGGCCTGCCGTTCGGTTGCTAAGGGGAAGAAAAGATTTTTAGTCCGAGATGAACAAAAAGCAGAACTTGCTCCCAGGTGTTGGTGAATCATCAGGGAAAGAAGCTTTTAAAATAATGTCTAGAGGAAGGGGGAGCGGGGGGAAGAAGCGTGTGGGTGTAAATTTAATTTTCCTGAAAGGTGCTGAGACTGACAGAGCAGGGTCTGCAGAGGGCTGGTGGGGATGTGACTGGCTGCTGTGTAGCTGTCCTCTCCCCCTCCACGGGATGGTCCTGAGCATCAGACCAGAACCTTGGGTGCCTAGCTGGAAAACAGCCAGCATGGCTTGTTAACGTGGATGCTCATCTACAGGCAGATGGGCCAAGGCAGCGTGGGTCAGCGCAATGAATTACGGGAAATTAGGAGGGCGTTAGGTGCAGGGTGATGGATGTACTTCACAGGCAAGGAAGTTTCTCGTGGGGGAGATGGCCTGGAGGGAGGCTGTTTAGTGCAGAGAAGGGAGGTGTTTTAAGAAAAGAGAACAGGGCAAGGAGGTATGAAGTCATTAAGTCATAAGAAAATTGTTCAAGATTTTCCATTTCTTTAATTTCAAAAACTGGGAGAGGCTATATGGAGCAGAAAGCTGATCAATTAAAAAATAAATAAAGAACTGGAATGAATTCTCCCACATAAGTTACTAATCCTTGATAACTGAGTCTGTGGAGTAACCCTAGGGAATTTTATGCCACAATTTTCTGAATTTCTTATATGTATACTACATTTCCAATATTTGCACCATAAATCTTACCCTGAGAGTTGCATTTTTAATCTTATGTCTGAAATTCCCCTGTCAGAAATTGATGCAGAAGAAATTTTGAGCTTCATATATGTGCAGCAATCCACAGATCAAAGATCGTGCGTGAAAATCTGAGCAAACACACTTGAGTAAAACGGGAAAAAAAATCTGTATTCTGCTTGTAGGTAGCTTGCAAACAAGAAGAGCGAGGGGGTGGGGAATGACTTGAGCAGTTTACTATGAAATATCCAGTGGGATGTATTATGTCATCTGTGGCTGCAGCTTTGCCAGTAATACAGATAGCTGAGTACAAATTGCTGCCCAGCTGGAGCTTTCTCAGAAAACAGGTATAATTACTTAGGTTCTTTAGTCTTTGGACCTTAATCATGTCAACAAAGACATCCAGCAATTATTAGGTGGTGGGTGGTTTGTGTTACCTCTCTGTAAGGGGCTCACATTTGTCTGCTGTTCTCTCAGGAGCTTCTGCCATTGGACTGAGATGGGCTGCACTGTTTTGTTCCAGGTCAGAAGACCCAATCTGACTTGAAAACTTGCTGGGGGATGGATATACCACGTTCTGGGATGTGTTCAGCCACTACTACAGCCTCCTTAGGGCAACAAAGCTGGTCAAGGGACTGGAGAATAGATCGTATGAGGACCGTTTGAAGGAGTTAGGTCTGTTTAGTTTGAGGAAGAGGAGGCTGAGGGGAGACCTCATCACTCTCTACAACTACCTGAAAGGACATTGTGGAGAGGTTGGTACTGGTCTCTTTTCTTGAGTAATTAGTGACAGAACTAGAAGGAATGGCTTCAAGCTTAAACAAGGTAGGTTTAGATTAGACACTAGGAAGAAGTTCTTCACGGAAAGAGTTGTGGGATATTGGAACAGGCTGCCCAGGGAGGTGGTTGAGTCGCCATCCCTGGATGCGTTTAAGCATTGCTTGGATGTGGTGTTGCGTGATATGGTCTAGGGGTGAACTTGCAAGTAGGGTTAATGGTTGGACTCCATGATCGCAAGGGTCTTTTCCAACCTGGATGATTCTGTGATTCTGTAATTCTGTGATTCCTGCTCGATGCATGATGCCACGTGTACTTCTTTCCCCAGGAAGGTGCTTTCCTTCTGTCTTATCAGTCCCTCTTGTGTGGATGCTGCTGCTTGACCCAGCAGTGGGCAGTGCTGGTGGTATCACCCAGGACATACTGGGTTCTCCTGGGAGTCCAGGAAAGACTAAAGGAAGATGGGAATGGTTGGTTAGCAGGACTTGACACCATGTGCTGCTGAAATTCAACTAGTCAAGCAAGATGAAGGCCATGGGCAAGCGAGAAACTTCTAGGACGGTCCTCTTTTTCTCAACTTAATAAAACAATAATGCAGATATTCTATTCTTTCTCGGTGGCTGTGCCAAGCCATCACTTGGAGACGGATGTGGTGTCCTTTCATCTAGGAGGAACTATAAGAATTTAATACTTCGGTAGCCAAATGTCAGCTTGGTTAGTCAATAATATTGCTTCTGACTTTCTTCTAATGTTCAAATACTGCAAAACTTTGCTGAAGAGATTATTTTCTGCCTGTTTGTTTGGGGATTTTGGAGCCTTTTTCTTTCACTTGCACACAATGAATGACCTTGTCTTTGTCCTTCTGCTCTGTAGCGGATAAACTTCACAGCTTTCAATACCTGTTAGGGTTTTAGTGTGGGGCGCAGGCTTTTCTCTTGTTATATGACCGCCATAAAAAGTGTATTCCATTTTGAAATATCCTTTTAGATTTTGGTTTTAAAGACAGATATTAACATTTTTTTTCTTTTTTCCTTTCTTTTTTTTAACATTTTTTTCCTTTTACTTGACCCACTGCCCCTCTTGTGCCAACATAGTTAAGACTCCACTGAATATGTTACTCGTATTCTATCTTGGTCCTGTAAGCGTCATTACTGGGTGTGACGTACACTCCAGAATATTGTTGATAATGTTTGTTGCTGTCTTGAAACTTGTTATTGAGCTGCCTAGCTCAGAGCTGGAACTGGAGACATTCCCAGGCCGATGAAAACTTTTTCTTTTTTTTTGGAGGAAGGAAATTGGATCATTCTTCCACATTCCTATATCAGAGATGAGAAATAGCTTGTCTTGCTTGCTGCCTGTTCTAACAGTCTTGCATATTTAAGATAAGTAACTTGGGACTAACACTGTTACCTCTTAATTCCACTGAGAATCAGTGAGGTAGCTTAGAACTGTATAGCTCAGAAACACTGAAAATAAAAGGAAAGCACTGCAAAGTTACAGACGCTCAAAATTTTTTGTTATTTCCTGTAAACAAACACAAAGCTTGATGATTCAGTGTACCTGCAGTTTCAGAGAAATATATTGGAGATTAGAAATTGGAAACAACTTTATATTGCTACGCAAAGGATGCAGAAAGCAGGAACACACTCTCATACCTTCTGTAGGACATCAACTGATAAATTCTAAGCAAAATCTCATCACGTTAGATGAATTTAATTTATTCAAAACCATAATGTGTCATATCAACAATAGGACAAGCTAGTTCAAGTTGTTTCTTTTTTTTGTGATAAACTTATAAAAAAAAAGAGTTTATAACCAGTCATTTTGTTCACTTCAGTCTGTGACTTCTATATAATCTATGCCCAATAGAGAACGTGACTGGTATTTTGCTTGCTTTTTCTTCCTTTGTCTTTTAAACGCAAAGCATGTGGGAGTATAGGAAAAATACCTTCCAGTTTCTGAGGCATTATTTCCCATAAGATTATTATGACAGTACCCTGGCAGTATTTTTGTTTATGTGTATATGCACCTTGAAATGAAAATCCCAATAAAAACAAAAGCCAGGAACTGAAAACAAAATGCAAAACTCCAGGCACTTGTTAAGTCTCAGCTAAATTCCCTGCAGGGCTGGTGCTTGGTAGAGACTTGGCAAAATGCTGTTTGGAGGGAAACGAGACAATGAAGTCCTTTCGAGCAGTCACCTCCACCTGCGCAGGGCTGAGGAAATGTCTGAAAGGCAGAGACCAGAGTGCACCGAGTATTTGCCACTGTACCAGTGTGCTTGGTGCTAGGGGAAGAGCTTGTCACTAGAAATAGTTCAAACATGCTTGTTACAGTAATCTGGTTTTTTAAAAGCTCTGAGAATGCAGCAATAATATGCGGAGCACAAGCAAGTTTCTGCATGTTTGTTGATTGTTTTCATGTTGCTCTCTCACAAGTGCCCACCTGTGTCCTAAAATCTAAGATCTCAGGATGTGTCATTAGTCCTTTGGCATACCCTGCTACCTGCTTCCCCTGGGAAGCCTGGAGTCAAGCTCAAGCTAATTAAAGCATCTAAGTGGGGTCCCACTGATGTTGTGCAGGATCTCCAGTCCTGCAGCCTTGGTCTGTCAAGAGGTGTTGTAGCACCTTGCTGCCACAGAGTACCACTCGAAGACGTCTTTTTAAAAAAACCCTGGCCTTTGAATCACATCTACAGTCAGAATTATAACTGGGTGGTGCCACCACCTGCTCAAGGCACAAGCTGCTCACACAGTGCAGTGTGGACGCAGAAACTGCTCTTGCACCCTCTGTGTCATCTGCAGGGGCTGTGTGAGTTGGGGAAAAGGCTAACAGTGACCACATGAACCCTGACAGCCCCTCGTAGTGAATCATGGTGAAGAGAAGCTTTCAAGCATGCCTTAACAGCCACAACCAGGTCAGGACTGAGGGGCTGGAGGGCCATATTGTTGTTGTAGACCTGTTTCAAGATAGAGGACACTGCTCAGCCTGTCACCCTCCAGCCCACCAAATTTTGGGATTAGAGTTATTTGCTCTTTTGGAAGGGTTAACCACTGACTGTGAACACGGAGAATCTTCTTTCAATGTGTCCCTGGGCAGAAGCACTTCATAAGGACAAGAACCAAGGTCCCCCACTGCTGTCCGCAGCGGTGAACTTTTGCTGACGTCTGTAGCAGTCCTGGAGCCAGATTGCATTAATATGGGTGAATTTATCATCTTGGACTCCTTCACAAGGGAGCTGGCTGCCTTGTTTAGTTCTGTGTAAGTCAGAGCCCAGAATAAAAACTTCTTGCAATGTTGCTCTCAGAAGGAAATACACAAAAGAGAAAGGAAAATGTTGAGCAGGTGGGTAGTGAGTTGATTGTTAAAAGTCCTGTCTTCGGGCTTAGATGCAAAAGTACCCATCTCGAATCTTTGCCTACCACAATGGCATACATGTGGAGACAATTTAATTAGGACTTAAGCTTTTTTAAGCACGTAAGCTTTTGTATTTAGTGTTAGTGCATTGATCCATGTAGAAAAAGAACTGATTCTCATCTTGTTCTAAAATTCAGATCAATCAAAATGAAGCCCTTGAGGTACTCCTGTGTTTTGTTTTTCTTCATCCTTAGCTCTATTGAGAGGACTTGCAGGATTAACTTCTTGTATGGATACTTTCTACCTAGGTGCAAATGAGCAAAACAAGTGACTGCATATGTTGCATTCTCTGTCATTTAAAGGTGAAGCACCAGAATTGAAGATTTTTTCTGGAAAAGCTGTGTGCCAGCTCAAGCAGAAGCCTTGTGGTGATCTTGTGAATGATGGAGTGAACTTCTATGAAGTGTAACCCAGGTGGTTAGAAGTTAGACTAGGCTGAAAGGCCAATCTTTATCTGGGGCTCTCCAAGGTCTAATGAGAAACATTTTTTCATCCTATTTCCCTGCTCTAATTCAGTGCTAGTTTCGCAGTTCTGCAGGGACTGAAAGGAGAATTACTGGACATCTATTCTGACCTCCTCCATAATAAAGTCAATAATGCTTCCCAGTCTGAATACTTACATGCACTAAAGGAAACCACTATAGTAAAAAATAAAATTATGTAATCAAATCTTCAGTTCAGAATTACTTAAAATATTGAATTCACTCATTTAAGGCTTGGGAAATAAGTAGTCAGTCCCTAATTTTGACAACCTTGAGACTTAACCAGGTTTTTGGAGTTACCCTCCACAAGCCTACTTTTAAGGTTTGATTAAAAAAACCCCCGTAACTCCCACCATAAAATTCTGCTAGACTTACTATCTACTTTCAGTCTTCAAAGCCTGCGTGGGTGGTGATTGATGTAGATGTATTGCAGAGTGAATATAAATGCCAAAAATATTAAAACTCTTCACATTTTCTAATCCTATAGAAAATTGTATCTACTCCATTTCTATAAAATGCTGAAGTTGATATTCATTTGTCTTGCTTGTGGAGACTAAGAATCACCATGTGCTATTTTGTTTGGTTTGGGTCTGATACCCATACTAAAAGCATTGCGGTTTATCCAGAGTTGGAATACAGTCTTCCTTGCTGAAAACAAATACATATTCACACCTTGTTCATATCTGTAAGATGCTGTATAGGTGCACTTCCACAATTTTAAACATAATAACTGCTGCATGTTAAAATACATTGTTAATGCTAATTCTGCAGGAGAAAGATTTACTCTAATTTTTAATGAGATTTAAAGTGATTCTCAATATTTTCTCTTAAAGTACATGGTGGAAGTTTTTACACTCTGCAAAACAGTAGTTTATATACTTTATTTGAGATGTCATACTGTTTTTTCATTTACTTTTATGAAGACAAAGACTTAAAGCCTTGTTTGTGGTAGGCACTGAACACACACCTCCCAGGGACATGGTCTATGCCCTGATTACAAATAGAGGCGACAGAACCAGTGCAGAATGATGCAACTTGTCTCAAGTCACAGAGGAGATCAAAAAGAGAGCTAGGAACAGGAGACAGGTATCCTGCCATTCCAGGCCAGGCTGCGTGACTTCTTGTGATGCACGAATTTGAGACTTTCCAAAAGAATTGAAGAGTACTCTATTAAAAGCAAAGTTTTGCTGGTAAAGCAATAAATCAGGTGGTCTTTGGGGGTAGTAGCTAACCAACAACGTTATGGTAATTAATTACTCTTCAAAGTGAAAAAAAGCGCCTTTTAATAGCATTGTTGAAACTGTTCAGATGCTGACCTCTTAACAATGGCTGTGGTAGTTCAGAGTCTGAAAGTATAAAAAAGTCCATTATCTGGGGAGTTGGCTGCCAGCTCCTGATTATTTTTCTTGCCAACTCTTTTGTGCATGTATATGAAAATACTGTTTGAGAAAATTGAGAACAACATACTACCTATTTCTCTATGTATCATAGGAAATGCAGCAAAGCACAGGAATAGAATCATAGAATCATTCAAGTTGGAAAGAACCTTTAAGGTTAAGTCCAACTGCTAACCTAACGCTGCCAAGTCCACCACTAAACCATGTCCCTAAGTACCCTATCCACAAATCTTTTAAATGCTTGTGAGGATTGTGACTCAGCCACTTCCCTGGGCAGCCTGGTCTAGTGCTTAACAAGCCTTTCTGTGAATAAATTTTTCCTAATATCCAATCTAAACCTCCCCTGGAGCAACCTGAGGCCATTTCCTCTTGTCCTATCATTTGTTAACCAGGATTTACGCCCACCTCACTACAACCTCCTCTCAGGTATTTGTAGAGAGCAACAAGATCTCTCTTCAGTGTCCTTTTCTCCAGCCTAAACAACCCCAGTTCCCTCAGCTGCCCCTCATAAACCTCTTTCTCTAGATCCTTCACCAGCTTCGTTGTCCTTTTTTGGATGTGGTCCAGCAAGTCAAGGTCTTTCTTGTCATGAGGGGTGTGTAATGCGGCAAGCTACCTACAGGAGCTCATGTCAATAACAGCCATCCCTGCCTGTTTGCCTTCAGCTTGGGTGGGGAGTTAAGTTACACCAATAACAGGCTCCAGCTGTGCTTATCCCCACAGCTTGTTTATCTGCAGTGAGACTGACGCGTTTGGAAGAGCAGTATCTTTTTGGTGCTCTTTCTCTTGACCTGAATGAGACTATACAGCTAATTAGTGAATTACTATAGCTTCACAGAGAAAAGGAATTTCATTTATCCTGAAATACACTCCTTTTAAGCAAGGCACTTAGATACATGCTTTTCTTGAAGCAGTGAAGAAATTAAGAGAACTAGCATCTTGCCTTACCAGGTTATAATTGGATAGAAAATGGAGGATTGCAATAAATTTGATATACTAGAATGTGAATGGAAGTTGCAAAAGAAACAACTGCATATCAGGTAATCCTGGAGCTGCAGATACTGGGAAAAAGAAGTAGTAAAGGCCATAAACTTTTGGGAACAGAAACCACATAACTGTTAGATTTGACCTTGTATTTTGAGCTGTGGAGGTGAAGGAAAGAGCTAGGCTTCTGAATTTAAAAGACCCAATTTCCCCAGAATGAGGGAATTGATGGGCGTGTATAATTGGATGTTGTTACTGTAGGGTCATGGTGGAGGCAGGGAGGTTAGAATGAAGCTAAGGTTGCAACTAATCATGCCTCAGCAGAACCTATTCTTTCTGGAAATAGATATTTAGAGGGCCTAGAACAACTGTGCCTAATAAAGTAATTATGTATGCAAATTAAGGAGGATAGCAAGACTTATAAAGTGCTTGGGAGGGTTATTAAACATGGAGATTGACCATGAACATAAGAAGTGGCTTAAAAGAGTGAGAAGAAGAGAACATTTTACATATAGTCCATAAAATTTCTTAAAAGAGTCTGATAGTGCTTTGAAAAAATGGTGAAAAGGGAAGTTATGTAGATTAGTTACTGCATATTTAAATGCAGGTCAAAATGTGTTTGCTACATCAACACTTGCTTGAAGAGTCTTTGGAACAAAAGGATGGGGAGCGCATGATTTTTTGTCTCAGTCGTTTAGAGTAGGCTGCAAAGATCCTGAGGAAAGTGATTATACATTCACACTGCATCATTTTCTGAGTACATGGAAAACACTTTTACACCATGCTGAAGATCTGCCAGCTTACTACAAATCTCAAATTACATCTTCAAGAAGGTTCTTCACAAATAAGGTACAGTTACAGTTTGGTGTTTCTCTGAAGCATCCTGTTTCTCTTTCTACTTTTCTTTGTGATGGTTTGGTTTTTGCTGTTGGTTTGGTTGTTTTCCCTGGTGTTTCCTCTTTGATACTGGTGTTTGCTGCAATGTGGTTTCATTAGGAGTCCTTCAATTTTAGTTTTTGTCAATGTGCTTCTCCAAAGGCATTTGAAGGAGTCTGCATCCTCAATGAGTGTTGTAGTCAATTTAACTTTTTTCATTATCTTACTCTGGGATGGATTTCAAAAGAACCTTGAACTAGATTTTAATGATTGTTGGAACCTGTCAAATCCAGTTCTAAATATCTACAGGTATGGAGACTCCAGCTTGGGCAGCTCATTTTAGAGTTTCACTAACCTCACAGAGATTTTGCTTTGAGGTGGTAGTTTATGTCCCCAGTCTCTAACTGGAATTGGCATTGTGTCCATTTTTTCTTCTCCTGTTATGCACCTCCAATGAAAATCTGGTTCTAAATCTTGCTAGTGACTTTACAAGATGTTTCAGTTTCTAAACCCTCTTATAGAGAGGAACTTCTCTCCTCCTAGAGGTCACCTGTAATTTTAAGTGGGGAAACATCTAGGAATCTGGTCGTGACCAGGCAGTAGTAGTAGTGGCAGCTTCTTCTTGACTTAGTTCTCTTCCCCAGTAATTCCTGAATCTCATATCAGTGTTGTATTACACCTCAAAGAGTTTAGACTAGAGAAATTAATGCCCTGTGAATGCCTATACATACAGGACTACTCCATGTGGCTTTGCTAACAAGGCAAAGACAAAATATGTGTGGAAAACCAGTCTTTCAAATGCATTTTTACTTGCCCCAAAAGTGGCTGCTGAGACATCAGGTTTTATTTTGGGATGGATCTGTTTTAAATTTGTCAATGAATCCAGTATTTTCTAGTCTTGAGTGTTCCAGTTTTAAACTGGTGACTTCAAAAGTCCCTCTGAGTAACATAGTGCTTGTGTACAATATCCACTACATATTGGTAAATAGTTCCAGTGTACTCTTAGTGTAAGTTATTAATTAGGCTAATGTAATAGTCATAACAGCATAATTTAGACCTGCTAACCTCTAAATGCAGATAAAATTTTTTTCTTAAAATTGCATTCTAACTTGTAATTAATGTCTTGAAACAACCAAAGCATTTTCTTTTTTTCTTCCCCTAAAATCACTTTCTCCTAGCCTTTCACCAATTTGCGAATGAAGCTTGATAAAAATAAAGCATTTGCAGCCAAATTCTGGGGAAGATGTGGGAGATGAGGCAGGTACTTGGAAAAGTCTCAAGAAAGATTACAGGTGAACAAATATCCACAGGGAGATGTTGGAGGGAGCTTAAGGCAAAGAAATGGCAGCTGTGTGGGAAATGGTGTATATTTGGATACATCTGCAGTAGAATTGACAGCAAAGATGGGAAATTAAAGAGGTCACTTGGGTATTACTGATGACTGCTATTGTCAGGACCCTACTTTGTCAAGTTGCTGAAGCAACAGTGCTATTAGTAAAGCCTTCCCCTCAATTAATTTAATCTTTTCTGGGTTTTGTTCTTAAGAGAAACAAAGGAGATGGGTTATCAAAGACTATTGTGGTAGCTGAAAACAGGCAAGAGAGTGTCAGATTTCTCGAGCTGCTGGGTTTTTTTCATGCTTGCTTTCCCTTTGCTTTGCAGAGTAGAATGAATAAACTCTGCAGTGTCCGTTCTAATCTGCAATTTTCACATTCAGCTTCACAGCTTTAGTGGGGTTTGGCCATTCTCTTGGAGCCATCTAATTGCAATCTCGAGGCTGAATTTATTAAGGAGTTTGTTTGGTGTGTTGCAACTGGCTGTAAAAAAATCAGACATGGTTCACTTGAAATATTTATCTCCTTGTTGGCTGAAGTTGTGCTGATCACAAGATAAGCGCACCTTGGGAACTGTTTGAGCTAGTATGAAGTTAGAGGATTTGGTGTCACTACTTCTGTTTTTTAGCCCTTCTTCAGCCATCTGTAGTCTTGTGGCTGGCAACAAATTTTGACCTGAAGTTTGCTGGGGGAAGTTACCCTTTCACTAGTGCTCGTGACGGGAATCTTTTGGTTTGTTTCATTTTGCCTTCAGAAGAAGGGAAGCTCCAGGTCAAAGAAAGTAGACATCTTCAGGCCTTGCAAGATGACAGTCTTCCTCCTTGTATGTCTTTTTTCAGGCTATCCCATGCAAGGGAATGTGTTAGACCCTGAGGTTTTCACAACTGTAAGCACTTAAGGATGAGCTACACAACCAGATGCAGCCTGGAGCTGTCTCAGCCAGCTTTGTGCAGCAGCATTGACTTGCACCAGCCAAGGATGTAACCAAGTTGTTTTGTGCTCTAACCGTAAACTCTCCTTGCTAATATGGCAGGAAATATACTCCTTGCAATTAAAATTGCATCTTCTCAGGTAAACATATGCCGAGGTTTGTGCGTTATCACTTTGAAATAGGATTTCCCCAGCTTCGATAATTAGCACCATTGCCCAAACAGAAAGAAACATATGGCTCATGGCATGCTGACGTGAAGTCTTTCGAGCCCCACTGGAGAATAATTAAAGTGTTTTTGATTTGCTGGTATTACGAAATATGAGCCATTCTCATTTGGCCTTATGTCTAGAAGCTCTGAGACACTAAGGTGCCTTAGCAGGAGAGCTGTAATAATTAACACAAGCCAGATTGTTACTATTCAGATAGGTTTGTTGCTGTTACCAGTCATTTGTAATTATTAAAAGACTTTACACAATCCATGCAAGACCTCATGTCTACCCATCTCTGGACTCGCAGTTAGTTGGGCTTAGTGTAGACTGAATGGTTGAGAGATTCCAATGTTTCAGTTCTTCCTGAAATCATGTAGGCACTAAGGATCATGCTGTCCAGTGCAGTTTTTCTGAGGTGTATATTTATCCTTGATTTGCACTTTCAGAAACAGTTGATGAAAACAGATGCACATTGAAAGTGTAGATTCTGTATTGAACAATTGGGGCATTTTAAAGTGGAAGTTTTGATTCTAATATTTAAAACCAGCTCAAAATTTTCTATGGAAAACAAGGGTGCTCATTTAAGTAAGAACTCAGCTTCCCCCTAGGAAAAAGTTTAGGCAGATTTTTCACCTGGAATGGATAATTCACTCTGCTCTCGTGAGGCTCACCATAAGCTGGAAACAGGCAAACCTGTTTGCACATCACTGTAAATTTTACTCCACAAATGGTTGTTTAACAAAGATATGTGTTGTCTCCTGCAGGCTACTGCATGTAAACATGAATGCTGCTGAATAAATGGAAATTAAAGTGTGTAATGTAAGCGACGAATATCATAAACATACACTGCTTAGAAAATGCAGAGTAAATAAATGATGGCAAAACCATTGTTCAGAAGCAAACAGTATGAAGACCATGAAATAGGAAGAGTTTAATCTTCTTGACTGAGTATTAGAAATTAATTTTTGAAATATGTTCCTCTGGATTTTACTTGATGTAAGTTTTCAGTGATGCTCTAAGACACCAGTATGTGATTCTGCATAAGATGAAACTAAGGCCAAACCATTGTTTTAGAGTCAGGTTGAAAATTCAGGTGTTTCAGAGGCTCAGGCTGAATCTTAAAAGTGGAAGGATGTCTGGGATAGGGTGTACTCATGAACACGAGGAATGGTTCCTCTTGCCCTGGAACTGGAAATCAGAGTTTTGCAGTTTTGAAGCTAAAACTATGTGCTTCTTTCTCCAGCAAGGTGCATCTTAATTGTATCATCTGAGCTACAGAATTTATTGATGCTATAAGTGGGATTTTTGGGAGACTTTTGCAAGTTTTAAGAGAATTGAGTTTTTAAGCTTAATTTCTTTTAGTTAACAGTGGTAGGTTTCTGAGCTTCAGATACTAAAACTTCTAAACTGGTATACAAATCATACTTTACAAATCAAAAATTGATGTTGATTCTGTAAGTTTCTAAATATTTCACACCTTCTTTTCAGAAGACAGTCGGAAATTTGCACTTTGGGAATTTTTTTCCTTCTAATACAGATTAGTGACTTTAAGTAATGTAGAACTGTCGTATTTTTGGAGGGTGTAGCGGAGTAAATACATCCTACAACTCATTTTATTTGTTTTATCCTACCGGGGAAAAAGTATGTGTTGTAACGACCTCCTTATGTTTTCTTTGGCCCAACCTCCTGTGTGCAGAAGTCAGCTTTCTGATTTAGACCAGATCATAGACCCTCAGGAAAGTAATTTCTTCCCCCTTGCTGGCAACTTCAGGAGGGAGATTTCTTAGGATTCAAATGTGAGACACATGAGGGTTTTGCTGGTGTGAGATGCTGCCTATTTGAGGAAGTCGCGGAGGGTCTGTGCATGAAGAATCAAGAAGCCATGCAATTTGTATGGGAATTTACCACTATATTTGGTGATATATTGGCTTTGGTGTCCAAGAAATTTACAATTAGTTGAAAACCATTCTGTTTCATTGCTAATATATGTTCTGCTCAAACAGAAACTCTAACCGGATACGAGGTCCATCTTAGGTGTGAATCTTTGCCTCTCAGAGCACAGATCTCTTTCAAAAATGTTACGCTGTGTGTGACGCAGGAGTTGCCATGGAAAAATACATTGAGCCAATCATTCATGATTTATTTATAGCAATTAGAATGCACATCCCAAGATCCAATTTTTACTTTGATTTATTAAAAAAAAATTCCACACAAAGGATTGAAGCACCTAAATTGTTGGGAACATTTGTGAATCTATATGGTTAATATATTATTTAAAAAATTGACTATGTATGTTCATGGGCAGGGTCTTGAAGTATCAATACTGCTGATATTTGCTTCTCTGTTTCTGCTGCTGATAATGTTACTGCTGCTGTTAATGTTATTACTGCTGTTGTCACTGAACAGGTGGTAAGCGTACTATCTAGTGGGTATAGTTCAAAGTGAGATTTTTCTTCTAATCATATCTTTTTGAAAATGGCTGTGTAGAAGTCCTTGCTTTGGAGAAATACATACATGTGTATCTTGCTGAGAACATGGTGGCCAAAGTTGTTAAAGCTGGATACATTTGCTTGTGGTGCTTGAACTAAAACAGGAGGTGTATATGTTCCTCCTGACGTCTTCAAATTGCATTCAGGTAGAAACTTTTTATTTATTTATTTTGATGAACATTAGCTGCATTTCTGTGTTGACTTTTTTTTAGCTAACTGCTGAAGCATCAGAATTTCTACTGATATCTCCTCATATGTGCCTTGTCTTTGGACAATGATGAAAATGAGACAAAGAAATGCACAAGCCTTCAGGTTTAAGCGTGCTTATTTAATGGGTGGGCACCCTTCTTTCTTCTCCAGGGATATGACTTATGGAGACTTCGACTCTGTTGGAGGCTAAGGAATTCCTCTGGAGTTTATTGCCCTTGTCCTTCTATCATGTGGCTTCTGAGTTTCATTTCAATTTGGGAGTCAGTCGGGAGTGTCAGCTCTCTGATGTATAGGACCCTCAGAGGTTAAATCGATAACGTGTTAAGCTTATTGTTTTCTTTTGATGAGGCCATTGCTGGGGTAGCTCTTACAATTTTTCAGCTTTCATATTTTACATTGAAAATGTAATATTAAGGAACAAAATCTACACAAAATCTGAAAGCAACTGCTGCAGAGCTGGTTTTAATTACATGGAGCACATATAGTGTGTTGCTGAGCATCTAGTCTGAGCACTGGTGTTTCTGACCACATGATGCATTCAGCTGGGTGAAGATCTCATCCCTCAACTCTATCTCACATTTTTACTTGATTTGGCAACAAGCTAATAGCAGCTGCCCCTTGATGTGTTTTACTGTGTCAATTATGCATGCTGTAAACAGTATTTCACATGTATGGCTTTTTTTTTTTGGCATGTGCAATAATTTTGCCACCCTAGAGGACTTAAAGAACTCATAGACTTCTTCTGGAAGAACCAGTAAAAAAATACGTCTCTTGAGAGAGTAAAATATCAACAGTGTTGAAACTGAGTAAAACTTCACCTTACCCTATATCTTGTCTGCAAAACCACAACTCCTAAGCTTCTCAAAGAAATAAGCTGCCAACCAAGAGTTTGGTTTTCTTATGTCATTACTAGAAATTACAACTACAGTTGACTGGAAGCTTCCTTTGTCTGCAAGCTGCAAGTGTAACAAATACTCTCCCATTTATATTAGTACAGTTTTCACCTCCAGTACCACAAAGAAATGCCTGGGGTTGGGATGACATTTTGAGCTGAGATTCATTGACTTCAGCTGGTAGATATCTGCACTGCAAGCAGCTGATCTGACTTGTTGTCAAGACTTCCTTCAAAGTTGATGGAAAGAAATGGATATTTTTAAGAGGTGATTTATTTCATGCCATAACAGCTGTCCAAAATCAGGCAAAGGAATTAAAGTTTAGAATTTTCTATTTCTTCACTACTCAGGAAAGAATCTGGACAATTTTTTTCTTTATGTATTTAAATTTTACCCAGTTAAATCCAAAGCTTGAAATCTATATTCTTATTCCTCTAAGCAATATTTTCTTCAAAGAAGGCTAACACCTAACCATGGATGAGTTGCTCTCCATTTGTTGCTTTTGGGACAAAATTTGCTGGCCACAGATTCCAGCTCTAAATGACTTGCCCTTAACTTTTCTGGGGATACAGACACATGGGCTTGCCTGTGAATATTTGCACAGATCAGCTGAGCTCCTGAAAAACCCTTGAGATTGCTGTGGGAATTAAGGGACAAAATACTTTGAAAGACCTTGGAAAATCTCACCTTATAGCCAACTTTAGTGTTTGGTATGGAGTGTGCTTTTTCTCCAGAAAAAAAAGAAAAAAAAGTCATGTAAAGACAAAGATCCAGCTCTACCTCCAGTTCTACCTCCAGAAAAATTGGTTTAAGGGACTCTGAGATGTTTGGCTGCTTTGGATCCTGGTAGTTTACTTGTTGGGTGGTGTCCCTGGGCTGGCCATGTCTGCAGGGGGCTTCTGGGCTGGAGCTCTTGAGGAAGCTGCCTGTTACTCATCAAATCTTTG
The DNA here is from genome assembly GCF_000703405.1 of Apaloderma vittatum. Taxonomy (NCBI): domain Eukaryota; kingdom Metazoa; phylum Chordata; class Aves; order Trogoniformes; family Trogonidae; genus Apaloderma; species Apaloderma vittatum. Next base: position 85,917 of record NW_009696442.1, on the reverse strand, counting down.
GTGGCATCAGCACGCTCCTGTGCAACACTCTTAATCCTTCTGTAAGAGCATTTTTTTTCTGAGAGAAATCTCTTCCTTCTGGAAACCTCCAGCTATTTTTGGCAGATAGTGTGAGCTATCTGGAGAGCTGAGCTATCTGGAGAACTTGCCACGCATTCATTGTGTTAAATAAGGGTGAGTGTGTAGAGGGGAAATACTCTCCAAGCTTGCCATGATTGATAATTGAACTTCACATCCTTCAGTGAATTCCTCCTGTCTTTCTTCTCTATCAGGTGATCTCAATTTAGCTCTTTCTTCTAGGCCTTTGTGTTTTTGTACTTTTCCATCGTCAGTGTTTAGGGTGTTATGCAGAACTGTATTGAAGAGCCACCTGCAGACAAGAGATGTTGCCCACTGCCCACACCACACACAGCAACTGAAATCTGCAGGTCTGTGAAGTACTTAATGGGGGAAGGGGAAAAGCTGAACTACACTTAATCGAACGTATTACTTTAACTGATACTTTAGCACCTGAAATCTCCCTGAAAAAGCAATATTCGTTCTTTGTTATAGCCTTGTCTTGGAGTGCAAGGGAAGAAGATTAGAGCACAAGACAAGTAGGGAGAAGTAGGTAGCGTGCTCTCTGTAACAGTGGGGAAGATATAACAGCCAGTTGTTTTGTGTGACTTTTTTTTCCTTTAACAAAGTCTATTCCAAGTGACACCTTGAAAAATTGGGAGGTTTTTCCTCAGCTGGAAGTGAAAACAGGAGTCAAAGAATGAAGTTTCAGTTCCCTTCTTGCCTTCAGGTCTCTTGTGTGGAAGGTAGCACAGGATGCTGAGGTGTTGTGTCCTTGCTGTTTTGGGCTCAAAGTCAAACTATAAATTCTTTTCTTTCTCCCTCCATCCTTTGAGGCTTTTCCCCTTCTCTCAATATGAGCCCTCATACACACCACAGCGCTGTCCATTGGTCTCTTGTTTCCACATAAAGTCAACATAATAACATTTCTTTTTAGAGGCTTTAGATTTAAGTTTCAGCCAATTTTACAACACTGCTATGCTTGGAGGAGGAAAGTAAAGAGGTTTGACTCTGTGCATGGATGGTTCTATTCCACCTTGTGGACCTTTATTCAAAGCTATGCTTCCTAGAAGTAGCCATGAGATGCCAGATGTCTCACGACATGCACTTTTTTCAGCAGAAATTGATTGTATAACTCAGTTATAATCTTGAGAAGGATTATCTCAGTGCTTCTGTACAGGTATCTTCAGATTTTCAGCTTGCTGACCTTAACTGTATCCTAGCAAAGATGTCAATTAGCTGTCCAGTGAGACTTCTGAGGGATGGGAAAGTAACTCTACTTCCTGCTGTTTGCCATTTGCAAAAAGGTACAAATTGCCTGGTGGCTCAAAGAAATATTTAGAAGTGATCTTTAATATTAAATGTGTACAGACGGATTTTTAATAGTTGCAAACAGTAATATCATTCTACTGTTGAGCAGGAATATGAATGAAGGAAGCTTATGGAAGTCTGATACATTTTTATGTGTTGTTTTTTTTCAGTCTGGTTCTTCCGAGGAGGGCACAAGTTGTTAAAAATAACTTCTCAGTCAGGTCAAAAAATTCTCAATGGAGGTTATTTAAGTCTTAGCTGTGAAGATTGGAACCGGCTTAAGACCTTCTTGTCTCCTGTGTTGCTTCTTCCTGCTCCCTCAGTTGTATGAATATAGTCTTTTGGAGCTATGCTGTGTTACAGAAATGATCCAGGTAAAAATATCTTTCTAGTACAAGAAGGTTAGGGAGTTATTTTTAATCTGACTTGACCTCTAACATTATTTTTGTGCAAAATGAGGATGCAATTGTTAGAAATTAGCCACTGTGGAAGCAAGAGCTACAGAAATCTTCACAAAGTGGCCACTCTGTGTGAGAGAGGACAGTTTGCTCTAAGTCTCGGACTTCAAGGGTTGGAAGCTGAAGACATGGTCTTTATTGGAGCAAATACAGACAGAGTGCTGCTGTAAATGCAAAGGTTGCTGGCAAGAGATGCATTATGCTACTCTAAAGCCTCTGGAAATATTTCCATAAAAACTGGTTTTGACAGAAATCTGCCTTTCCTTCTCCACTTTAATTAAAAAAAAATTAAAAAATCATCCAACTACTCGTCCAGAGATTGTGATGTGACACTTGCAAAATACTTGAGTCAGAAGAGGCTGTAGGTTACGTGTTTTGAAAATGTGTCTGAGGAGTCCAGTCCATGTAGGAACGCGAGTCAGAGTTACGTAGGGTGCAAAAACGCACTTCCCATCGGGCACACATGGCAAGACCTCAACTCTAGTTTCCTGACAAAAGCTGACAAGTTTTTGTTTAATTTTCCTGCTCTAGAGTCAATATTTTTCAAGGTATAACTGTCAGTTACCTGCTACAGCTGAAAAGGCAGGAAATGTGTTGACCCAACCATAGCGCAGACCTCACTTGCATGCCTAGAGGCTGTATCCACACTAGCTCTGAGGGTACATGCAATTTCCACCCTTCCCTTTTTTTAGCTTTCCAAGCTATGTTTGCTTCATGTGTGTCTCTAGTCATACATTTAATGCTTAGGTTTAAAACTCCTAAATACAAATGAAAACAAATAGCTGGGTTACATGTGCCCTCATGTGAGAGAACGTCCTTGTGCTGTGAACAGCCTAGCAAATGAATGTCGCAATGTCATTTGCTTGTCCTGGGAAGGGCAGAGCACAGCACGGCAGCCAACTTCTTAGGGGTGGTTGTGGACTGCTGGTCGCGGGCAAAAGAAGAAAATTGCAACATTAAGCTACGTGCTTAAGCTGACGAAAGCTTGAGAGCTCAGATGTTTACTCTGGTGTAATTGCCAAGTTAAACTGACCTGCAGCCACATTCAGCAGAGATATGTGTGATGGAGAAAGGCTGGATTAGCATGATGCTGGTCAGCGCTAGGAATGTGCCTTTCCCAGGGTATTTACTAGTGTCCATTGAGTGATGACTGAAGATATTGTCTGTCCCTATGCAAAGCTAAGCTGATAGCAGGCAGACTTGAGCCCTCTGAATCTTCCTTTAACTCATTGGTTCTTTCTCTGCAAGACTAACCCTCCTCGAGAAGGTGAGACTGAAGCACTTCTATCTATTCCAAATCAGTTTCTACTGATGGGACCTGGAACAGGGAGAGTTTCTGTAGCCCAAATGAAGCCAAGCGTATGCTCAGTAGTGCCACTCTATGTTTCCCTGAATGTGTTGCTTTGAAAAATACCAGGATATGAATGGTGAAGATGCTTTTACTTTGCATGGGAGTGCTGTGTATGCAGCAAGCAAGCACTTGAATATTTCATGAAGGGTTCATCTCCTAATGGCAGGAGCATTTCTAAAACTAAGGCTATCACAAGGGTGCCAGCATTGATGAGAACTAGCAGACTTATGACAGCACCCCCACTCGACAATCTCAAATAGGAATCATCAGAAATGAAAGCCCAAGTCTTATGCAGGAGGCAGAGATAAAGCTGTTCAGGAACTGAGTTCATGTACCTTTTTATCTGCTGTGAGTTCTCTATAGTGGGCTGTGGCTAAACAGTTAATGGACTAATGTCAACCTCACATCCTCCATGGACTGTGCATATGACACATTCATGCTGGCATCCAGATCAGCAGTTTATATTCAACCAAATAGACGATTCCATGTGCAATTCTGATGTTTCCACAGTAGTTAGGAGACAGTCATTATAGGACTCATACTTGGAAGTATTACAGTAGCCAGAGGTCACATCTCCTTGTGTCAAGGCAATGTCTGTTCACTACCACACTCTCAGAAAAGTGCCAGGAACTTTGGAAGGTGCAGCCTGCCAACGTGTGAGTTGAGCGATTTGTACTCTGTGTTGTGAAGTGCGACTGACTGTCCTGTGACTGTCTGAAGTCTGTCCTGGCTTTGCCAGTCTGCAAAGGTGAGGACATTTGCTTAGGTCATAATTCTTTGTTACTGGATTTTTTTTTCTCTTTTATGATGGAGTGACTTGTGTTTTATTTATTGGTTTATAATCTTTGCCCAGTGACCAGTGTGCAAGATTTGGAAACACAGCCTTTTGATCTATGCTCCTTTCTGCTCTCACTTGCTTCTCACTGAAGCCATTCCAGATCCTCTGCAGTGGCTGTTCTTAAACACTTCTCCATCAGCCTGTGCCTTCTTCCTCTCATCACCATCTCTTTCTGCAGCTGGAGACATCTGACTTCATATTGTTCCTCCACTAGCTCTGTCTTTCCAGATTGTGACTGGGTTTGGAATGAATGTAAAGTTGAGAAAGGGTTAGGTGATCCTGGCCAAAGGAAATGTGCAGTACTACAGTACCTAGGAGAGCAGTCATGAATGCTGCTTGTACTGTGAGCAGAAAGAGAATAAACCAATAGCAAACGCACTGTTTGCCATAATGTGTGTATCCTCCAAAAATCACTGAGAGGAGAGAAGCCACATACTCAGTTTTATGGTTTCTCAAATCGCAGTTTCTTACTATTTTCAAATAGCACAAGCATTTCAGGATTGTGGGAACCAATGAGCTTCTCTACATAAATTAAGATATCACAGAGCTTGTCTATTTCTTCCACACTCACCTGGGTGCAGGAGATGCAAAAAAAAGCTGGAAACAAAACCCAGAGGCAGATTCTGTTTGTTTATTCAACAGTAGCCTTGGATCCTGGTTTGTGACTCAGATTTCTGTTCTATTCTACATGAATCCCCAATACTTTTCTTGTCTTTTTGGCTGTTTACTTTATAGACTGTGTATAGCACTTCTGAGACAGAAGGCACACTAGGAATAAGTATTCCCATATGCTATTAAGAAAACCCTGAACATGTGCTAGGTCGTCCCCAAACCTATTCCAATTATGCATGTAAAAAGTTGTGCAAGTTTTGCTCTTTTAAAACACAAAGTTTGAGAAGCTATGGGAAGTGTATAGAGCAAGGCTTGGGAAATGTATAGAGCAAGAAAAGTAACTGCAGCCCCTATGAGCTACTTCTAATTTGGTGGGTGAGAGAACACCTCTCTTAACATTGACTCACATCTATGAGAAATCTACACCTGGAGACTCTCTGAGAAAAAAAACTTTGGCAAGTTTATATCATAAATAGTATAAATCACAAGCCAGTGTGCAAAGCTTTCTGCTAGAGTGTTAACTTTTAGTCTGAGATGCTTTTTGTGGGACTGTCAGGCTGAGTCATTAGTTGATGTACAGAGAAGAAATGTACCATGCATATCTATCCTCTTTTGCTAAACATGCTGTAAATTAGAGAAGGAACTTCCATCTGCAAGTATAAACTGTCTTTATGTTGCTTTACTGCATAATGAAAGGGGAAAAAGGTTCATTACCACACTTGGATAGACACTAAACTTGATAACGTTCTGACAGTAATGTGGGAGGGAGCATAGTGGAGAATGCAAGAAGTGCTGGTGTTTGAAATCATAACCACTATAGACTTGCTCCTGGGTGATTCTGGGTTTTCCGCTAGTCTGACAGATAATAAGGAAAGCAACAATATGAGTGGCTTTGAAACTGATAGATGGACAGATGATTTGGATTCAGTGCTTTAGATTAGAAGATGACCTGGGTCTAACCTTTTTGTGTTAGGTTTTTGCTCGTAAAACAGGTATAATGATTTTTACTCTTGCCCATCTTTCACTTACCTCTATTTTAGATGTTTTACATTGAAAGGACTTCATACATTAATTTCCACTTTGTATAATGGAGCATGCATCTTAACTGCATTTCTTATTGGTGCTGCAAATACCAGTAGTGTATTGCTTGCAAAACATTTTTATTGTACAGTTTTATCACTATAGAAAAAAAATCAATGAACTTGTAAGTAAGAATTTTTTAAAAAATGTAGTATCATACCTGAATCTTAGATCAATTTGCTTTTATTTCGTAATAGCATAAAAATTTATCTGCCAAAAGTATTAACTATTTCAGGTTTGGGCATCCTGATATAACATTCAAGTACAATGAAATGATTTATTTCCTATTCAGCCTGAAATAACCTACATATTATTATCTTTATTAAGGGAGAGGACTTGAAGATATTAAGTTTGTAATAAAGAGGAGGATAGAAAAGTCCTAGATACAGAAGACACTTTCTGCATCCGAAGTTCTCCTGTCACTGGAAATCTGAAGAACTTACACTATTGGTATGTGATTTTGCTCAGGAATGTTATGAACGTTTAAGTAAGATCAGACAGAACACAAAGAAGCACTGTTTTAGTTGTGTAGCTTTTTAGAAAAAATACAGACCTGTATCCAGTGAATATGAACTGGCGTCAGATAAGACTCAGTGCTAGTGATATTTAGTCTGGGGTATTCTGTTATGCAGCATCATGAAAAATCTTGAATATAGAAACCCATTAGGTGATTTCTTCCCTCTAGATTCACTCCCATGTCCTGCCTTCTGATGTGTGGAGGAATGGGCACCTGCAGGATGTGGAAGCCCAAGGATGGGACTTCTCTAAGCAACATAATTCTTATGCAAGGTCTGCTCAGTCCAGTGATCAGATATGGAAACTTTTGGCAGGAACTGGATGTAAATGTTTTGCTTTTAGTTTTAGGTGCCATATACTTTAAGCCTAAGAAAGTTATTTACAGCTCTTCATTTGGTCTTATTTCTGCTCTTTGCAGAAGCCTTTGGTTTCCAATTGTGCTTTTGGGAGCTGAGCCTGGACAGATGGAGTTGAGACATGAGTCAGTCCGGTGAATATTAGGGTCTGGATACAGACAGGTGATACGTGAAATCACAAGATATTTCATTATTTGCCTTTATTCCTGGTTAGGCTTTGTCTTGGCAGATTAATTCCAGCTCCTGAGAGAGGAAGACTGTTTATTTGAAAATCCGGGAGGTTATCACAGAGAAAGCAAGGCAGTCCTTCATGCTGAAACAGTAACAGTGAGAATCCCAGGCCCCTCTTGGTTTCTGTTAACACAGTTTGCTCCCACAAAATAAGCATTCTGCCTCATGGTGAAACTTGGATGTGAGTTAAACTCTGTAGGGACTTTCTGCTGCCTACAAGCCCACACCAAGGAAAGAAGAGGAGAGTAGCTATGTTGGACCAAAGGCCTGTCTAGCTCACCATCCTGTCTCTGGCAGTGGGTGATGAGGAGAAAGTTGTTCCTGGTCCTTACTGCCCCTTGGCTACCAGTGTTGTCTTCATCTTTAATAGCACAGGGAGGATTTTGCGTCCACAAAATTCTCTAGCAGCTTTTTTGAATTCTACATCCTTCTGATGTCTGTAACTCCAGCAACAGGGTAGTATACAGCGTAGTTTTGAGAACTGCTTCTGTTTGTTTGCTTCAGAGCCTGATGCCAGCCAGGTTCATTTGATGCCCTTCAAGCTCTTGGACTGAGAGCATTGCTTGCCTTCTCTGTGCTGCTTAGAGTCATGGAGTGTGGTCAGCAGCAAAGCACATCACCCTCTGTAGTGTTTCCTGCTAGCAAACAGCTCGCTGTTCTCAGGAAGGCTGGGGTTTTACTATAGATTGCAAATAGATGCCCGTCTCTGCTCAGGAGTCAAAATGTTGAATGTGGTGTGGATGTCAGTAGGAGCAAAAGCATTTTTCTTTCGTATGAGTAGCTATGCTGATAGCACCAATCTTGCCTTTCTACAATAGGTCTGTAATTAGAGCTAGTGTCCAGGCAGTTCTTGCCTTTACTTTCTTTACATCAACCAAAGAGAAATTTAGACCTATTTTTCCAGGATAGCATGAAGGGGAGCTATAGAGCTGAAGGGTTGTTAGATTTCCGCCTGATTTATAGTGAAATTGTACTATTTTGTTTAGAAGAATTAAATATCAATTGGCCAAGACCAAAATTAGCCTGTGGTTTCAGAGGGATGTCTGGACACCAATGAGGCAGAAGAAGATATCCAGATTTGGGCCTGTGCCCCAGTTAATCTCAGGTTTTATCTCACACAGATTCCTCTGCTTGCATATCTTGCCACCTTCTGGGTGGCATCAGAACTAAAAAACCAAAAAGAACTCCAGCAGAGGAACAGTTTCCTCCACATTTAGGTTGTGATCTAACAGTGGAGAAGCTCTGGATTTCAGGACAGCCCCACGGCGTGACAGTTTATCTGGGCATGGGCTGGTTAATGTGCAGACAGTGATGATAATACTTCTGTCTTCCAGAAGCTGAATTTTCTTGTTGTGCTGACATCCAAATACAGTGATGATTCAAATGGATGCACAGTGATTTTATCAGTCATACTCTCAGTGTATTTCTGGTGTGCATAGAGTATCAAAAGAACCACAATAGTAGCAAAATGAATGAATTGAATTTGGATGGACGGATGGATGGATAGATACATTTCTCCTCATTCCTGATGTCTGTGCCTTAAAACATCTTGTCCTGTGGAGAGTACTTTGGTGGCCAGCAAAACAGAGAAAGTAGGTGAAATGTTTGGTGTTTTAGGAAACATTTTGATATGCCCCAAAATCAGGGTGTCTCTCTGTTTCCCAGTGCCTAATAAGAAGGGAGCAGTACTGTTTTGTGATCTTTCTTCTCAGTATTGAAACATGTCACTATTGAAACTGTAGGAATCTTTATATTTGGAGATATCTTACTGCTGTGACAAATCAAGCAGGGGCTTCAAAACTTTTGGAGGAGGTATGTATGTACAGAGGCTGCCAAGTGGCATCTGTTTTGTAAGTTTAATTCTCTTTGAAATGAAGGCAAAAATGGGCAGTAGTAACAGATAAATGCTTGTCTTCCAAAGGAGATTGAATGAATGATGAGGTCTGAATTTGAAATAGGGAAATTAAATCACTGCTGGAGTAGAGAAGGCATGACTGTCAAAAGCATATGCTTTGGGGCCACATCTAAGGAAAAATTGGCAGTTTTTGTAAATCTCTGATTTCTGTTAAGAAAGCCAGTCTATTATAAACAGACTGAACTCCTTTACAGGATCTGCTTTGTGGATGATAAAAACCTATCTGAAATCAGAGAAGGAACAGTACAGGACCCTGCTCTGCTCACAAGCAGACAGTTTGGGTGCTGTTGTATTCTTAAATTGATTTTCTGGCAAGCAAAGAGAAAAATGATATATTTTTTTATTGGAAGCATATTGATTTATAAAAATAGTTGTGCCTTATTTAGAGATGTAGTAAGTTTAAATTCCATTGTTATCTGACATGTTTGGTGGTAATTTCTACCGCTATGCTGTCTGTGTCATACTGTTGGAAAGGTGCAGGATGATAAAATCAGATATTCAGTCACATGGTTCTGCTCTTCTTTATTAGAACTAGTACGATACAGAGTTTGCAAGTAACAGAAAGCTTCTCTTTGACTTTGAAGGACAGAAGATCAGATTTAGTGGTGAATACAATACTTTACAAAGAGGCCCCTTACAGGGGTGGGGGGAAATGTTGATTTGCCTGTTACAGTGCCTGAGCATAGAAGGATGTGGATTTAAATCCAATTTTCAAAACTGAAGATTAGTGTTTTACCAGAAAGCTACTTGGGATCTGATTTGAGCTCACAACATGTTCTAAGGATCACTCATTGCTTTAATGTTGGAGTTGTGTCATATTTAAGTGACTTCTCTATATGGTTCAGATAATAATGGCCAACACATCAATAATAGAGACTCCTCCTGAAATGTGCCAAACAAAAGTGTTTGTGTTTCTTGTAGCAATTTCCTATGATATAAACAATGGTTTATACATCTGAAAAGTACTTTTAGAGGGCTGCTGCCTCCAGCTCTGCTTTAGCGGGTGCTGGGTTCAGAATTGTTTTTAAAACTTATAGTCCAGTTTGACTCGACTACACTTCTGGTATGGCCTTTCTGGCATCCCTCAGCATGGGAATGACAGAAATAAAAACATCCCTCTTTTTTTTTTTTTCCCACTGATTTCAAATGTTTCAGAACTGCTGATTGCAGCACAGCCTGGACTGCAGGCATTTTTTATGCATGTTACTCTTCTGTGAGGTTTAGATTTAAAGCACAAAGAACCATGAGTAACTCGCACAGGTACAATGAACAGAAGTTTTTCCGTGTTTCTCTGCTGTGGCGAAAGATACTTTTATATCTTATTTAACTCAATTCCTAATAGTGGGCCTGACAGAACCAACAGTGGAAAAAGCATATATTTCAGTAAATGCTGTGAGCTTTGTCTTGCTTTTCGTATTGCCGTCCTTCCCAGAGGGTCTTCTGAGAAAGTCAGTACTGGTGGTGCAAAGGGTGTTACTTGAAGGAGCAATAGCTTCTGAAGCAAGTCATAGCCCTGGCAGGGAGAGCCAAAGCGTAGGTGGCTACAGGGGAAAGGAGAAATTAAATTGGGCACTACTTTGTAGCACCCAAAGAAGCCAGTCAGGCCACAAACCGAACTCCCAGGTCTTTCATATAGTCTGCATTCCTCTGTGTTCGTTTAGTGTCTTGTGGATTCGTGGACAACCGGCCACAGCTCTTCTGCTTGTTGGTACTTGTCTGTGATCATCATGACTTGACTTGATCTGTAAGATTTGAGAAGTAGGAGGAAAGTGATGTTACCAGCAGAGTTTCACAATGGACAGCACCTCTGGATGAACAGAGCCTGGCACAGAGAGCTTTCTCCCGCAAGATGTCCCAGTCCTGTCATCTGCTTGTCATGTTGGGATCCTATCTTGTCTCTGTGTGCATTACCTGCCTTACCCAGCAGAGGAAACTGCAGCTTGTTTAGGAGTTTTCTTTGGCCACCTGAAAAGTCCTTCAGAAAGCTTGTGGATGTATGTGCTGCTGTCTGAAGAGCCTGGGCTACCCTATTTCTGTAAGGCCTACATAGAAAGCGGGTTGCTGAAGGGCTCTTCTTGCTGTCAGTACTCTACGTGTAACTGATCCAGAAAAGGGTGGGTTTGCTGAGACTTGAGTATTTCTGAAGGAAAGGGTGCATATGCATGTGTGTGGAGAATAAAAAAAGAAACATTAGCGCGTTCTGACGGAGTCACGTCCCCACTTAACTTAATGACAGACACCCACTGACTTCACAGGGGTCAAGATTTTGGTATCCTGTGTGCGGGGGATCTGTCAGTAATGCTATCCTCGTTATAGCAGTAGCTGAACTCCTGTTAGCATAACAAGCTACGGGGAACTGCCAGTTAACAGCTCTGTCACTTACGCTCCCTAAAGTGAATGTTTGCATTCGACTGCTATCTTGGTTAGCTAAGAAGTCTTCATGTCCCTGGAATTATCTTAGTGTTAAAAGACAATGAGGAAAGAGTTCTCTCAAGCTGAGCAGCTAAAGTACCATGTCCTTCTTGCCTTGGGTCTCATCATCACCTTATGGCTGCTACCTCTCCTGCCTTACCTCTCCCTCTAGACCCTGTATGCAGAGCCACCTCTGACTCCGATACTGCAGTCCAATCCTTCCCAGGCTTGGTTCTGTTTCAGGGAGAAGTCTTCTGGTCTCTAGTCCCATAGAAGAAAATAAGCAGGGCCTGAGAAATTGCTAGTGTGACCCTCAGGAAAGAATGAAAGATGGCAACAGCAGTTTAACACTGACTTCATACTCAATGAATCGAAGATCTAGAACTGTAAAGACACTCTGAACAATTAACTCTGCACAAATAATCTTCTGAATGTGTCTGTCCAAGCTCTTCAAGCAAATGTTTAATTAGGATGGTTCTACCTGTGCAGAGGTGCTCTGTTGACATTGTACTCTTCAGAGTTTCATTTGGTTTAGTCCTTCTGGGAACCACTTCATGCTTGGTGAATCATAGAATCATTAAGGTTGGAAAAGATTTCTAAGATCATCAGGTTCAACTGTCAATTCGACATCACCATGACCACCAAACCACGTCTTCAAGTGCCACATCTACATGCTTTTCTTAACACCTCTAGCCATATAGACAAGAAGTGTCTTTCTCAGAGTTATCAGTAGGAACTAGAAGTCAAGAAGAGCTCATCCTCCAGATAACTACAAAATAAAACATGCTTGAAGTATTATATCTGCTGTGGAAGTGTTAATTCCTTCAGCAGTGGCTCTGAAACTAATATCTGCATCCAGGACGTGTTTGGCTGAAGATTCAGAGTTATCACCGAAACCCACAAAATCTCTAACGTTTCTGTTCTCAAATACCTGATTCTCACACTTCCTTTGCAATCTACTTGAAACACGACAGATGATTTCCTGGGGCAATTTGCATCTGTTTTCTGACGTTCTGGTCAACATCTTGATAAATATCCAGATGCTGTGCTGCATTTTGCGGCTCAGAACTGTTTTCTGTTTATAGGGAATCTCTTGACTAAACTATTGTGCCCTTGCAAGCTTTAAGAGGACTGGATCTTTTTATTCTTTCCACTTGTGCAGCTTCTGATGTTGGTAAAATTCTCCCCATTTTACAATTTCAGAGTGTTGCCAAGAAAAAGGTAGTGATTTGAGCCAGGAATAGAATTTTGGAAATGTGCATTTCTTCAGCTGTTTCTGTTATAAATGTTCTTCTGCTCTATAAATCTTCTATTTTAAAACCTAGAAAAAACTGAAAGCTCTTCAGGTGGTGTTTTCTGGGCCCCGTGTACATTGCTTTTTATCTCCCATATTCTTAATTGTGCACTTTCTGTGTTCTTTTAGTTGGCTATGTATGCATAGCAATACTCTATTGTCACCACCAGCTTTGCCAAACATTCTGTGCAAGTACTGCAAAGGTTTCTCATCTCCTATTAAAATTTTAAATCTGTGTTCTAGACGTAGGCTAAAGTCAGCCTTTCCAGGTTCATACAGCCATTTTCAGTTAAAGTTCTTTCCAATTTCTTCAACACCTCTGGCACACGGTCTGCTCTAACACCAAAGACAGACACAGACAACTTGGTTTAGGAGAGCAATTCAAATTTCTCCCATCCTAGGCATGTCTCCATCGTATCATTGTCTATATGTCTTTGGTATTTTGATGCTTTTTTTTCCTGCTCATCCTTTGTGGTATACAAATGATATACAAATGATAGATATTGGAGAAAATCACAGAGCAATGTTTTAACCAGAATAGTACTGGAACTCAGGAGCATGTAGCTTTTTTTCTTATCAAGAAGAAATCAATGTCTGATTATATAGTTGTAGCTTCAGGTTGGTTTGAGGAAATATGTGAAGAAGGGATGATTGCTTAAAATTTCATTAGGCTAATCTTACTCACTGGAGGTTGAGATATGTAATTGAGAACTGGCAAAACATTTGATGATCAAATTATAACTTTTTCAGGAGACAGGTGACTTTACAGGGGAAAACCAAGTTACTCATAGTTTACTGATTTTAACCAAAAATCTTTACCATGTAGAGAAAAGCAGAGGCTTGATATTGGTATCACATGGAATACATGGCAAAAGTAAGTTACCTTTGACTTGGATAATGTGTGATTAAGTAATTAATGTCTGATTTATTAATTAGGAAATGGAATAAGAGACTATGAAGTGGAATGGAATAAGAGACTATGAAGTGACAGACCTGGAATGCAGATATCTTTTCCAAAAGACCAGCTGGTTTGAGCTGGGGTCCATTTTGACTAGATGAAGGAACTTGATAATATACAAGATATTGTGCAATATTGTTTAATTATAGACTATTGTTGTAATTAATAATAATTTAATATTACTGTGACACAACCAATTAACTACTCCATATTTGTTAGATTATGTGCACAATACATAGTTAATAAGTGTACGTGAAGTTGAAAAGGGTTTTTGGAGCTCTTTGTAAAGATGATGTGGCATCATGCCTGTGGCTAATCTTGTTTCTAACACACAGGAGTTTAGGCTGGAGTTACTTTAAACAAATTCTTGTGGTAATGATTAACTCTTGGTTTATGTGGACACACTGCCCTATAAAAACTTTGGTCCTTCTCAACAGTCAAGGAGTTATCAGTCTGAGCAATAAGCTAATAAACTGAAGAAATAATTAGACCATACTAAGCAGACAGATGGCAGGGTCATGTCCTTTGATACCAAGAATGCCAAAACACATGTCTGTTTTTCCGGTTAGATTGTTTCATCTATTAATTAAAAAAAATACAAAACCAAATCAATAAACAACAAAAAACCAAGCCAAACAAAACACAGTGCAAGTCTTGTTTTTTCAGTAATAGGCAATCCTTGCTGCAGCAACATTTTTACCTTGATTACTGTTTTTAGGAAGTAGGCCTGGCATTGGAAGGCAAGGAAGAGATTATAGACTGGTTTGAGCAAACACACAAGCTACTAGAAAAGCAGCAGAAAGACATTTGCATTTGTACTGGAGTTAAGTATGCCAAGTTATTAAGAGGACATCAGCTGGAGGGGGGCACGGGAAACTTCAGAGGCAGCACTACTAATGGAGAGGACAGGAAGGCTCCTGGTTTTCTTGATGTAATGGGACTTGAATACAAACTGAGTTGGAAATATATGAGGAGTACCGAAGGAATGATACTGTTTTCTTACTGCTAAATGGAGAAGGGCAATACATTGGCCTTTAAAATCGGATACTGGCCAGTTGCTTGCAAGTTCTTGCCAGTGATGTGATGGTCAGAGGAAGGACTGGGTAGAAGGAACATTCATCAGTGCAGCAATGAGGCTTTTTTGGGTGTATCTGCTGAATGGCACATGACATTGTACTGAGAGCTTTTGACTTTGCCTTGGTAGAAAGCAGCAGAGTGTAAGCCAGACCGTGAGGGGGAAAGAACACAACAAAACCCCATGACAAACCAAAAAAACCCCCAGAACACAAAAAAATATGGAGCAAAGGACAAAGAATGCTATGTCCCAAAGAGGAGAATAAAATAGTGGTACCTAATCCACAGAGTCCTTTTGGTCATTAGATGAGGTTCAGAGGAGAGTAAAGCAGCTCCTTTCATGAGAAAATAACCTGGGGACATTTAATCCTTCATAGCTGCCATTTAGAGCCATAGGAAACTATATTCTGTGTGAATTCAGGAGACTTCAAGTGCTGATGGATGTATAATCATATGATGTCAGAGCTTTACATACCAAACTGCACCCGTTTGCAATCTTTGTCATGCTTTGTTGTCTATGTAGTAGTAAATTCCTTATTGTAGAGCAGCTTATCAAACCTTTCAGTTGCTGAAATAATTCTCTACTCAATTCCGAAATGTTCTATGTCTACAAAAAAAAAAAGTAGAAAAAATGGAAAAAAATCTTTACCTTCTTAAAATAACTCAGAATGTAAGAGAAGACTTTGAGTTCAGTATTGTGATCCCTATTCACTGACTTTTGCTAATCCTGCTATTGACTAGATATAATGGGCTTGCTTTATCTAAATAGATTAAAGGAGCAATCTGGCTCAAGATTCGGTCTTTGTTTTACCAGGGCTCCATTATTGGATCTCATAAGGCTCACAGTCCACTTATGAAATACATAACGTAACATTTTTAATTGCTTCATTCACTATTGTTCTATTGAAAATGAGTATATTGATGAATTTCATCCAGTTCATCACAATGTCTCTTTCCATAGCAGATTTTGAAAGAATAGTGATATTCCTAAAATATATAAGTTGCTATGGGAAGTTGTGGGCAAAAGTTATTCTCTGTCTGGGAAGGTGACTTCTTTAGGCTTCATTTCAAGTTGATGATGAGAGACATGATCCTCTGAGGCTGAATCAGAACATCGAATGGGGTTCCTGGACTGACTCTTGCTCTCTACAGGAACTCCTTTCTATTCGCTGACTGTGGAGGCATCACGGGAGCCTTGTTTTCTTATGTTAACATGAGCCTTTGAATAGCTGCTGAAGACTTTATAACCTTTTTCTCCTAATGAGGTCCATTAGTGTAATTTAAATCTCATTAAGCTAATTGTACTCTGTTAGACTATGCATCTCTGAAAATATGTTTAAAACCCATGAAGGATGTTTAACATAGTAATGTGCTATATGAAGTACTCAATGTTTGAGTAAATTCTCCTTGCAATTGTGCTTCTATCTGAAGTAGTTAGACTAACTGATTGGATATTTGCCATAAAACAACAGGAAATTATTGTGAAGTAATTGTGTTTTTCTATCAAATACATTGGAAGTCTTCCTAGAAAGGTAACCCTTTAAAGTGACGGAAAGATGAATTGCTGTTCTTAGAATATTTTTGTTCAGGGTATGGATCTATATATACAAGTTTTGACATCTTTTGGAACCATTTAAAATGCAAATCAAAGTGCCTTGTCTTCTGGGATCCCTCCCAGGTGCACTGAGATGAATATTTTAAGGAGCTCTTACCCTTTCCTTTCTTAAGATTGTATTTCTTTAAGAGGTCTTCCACACCAGAGGTCTCCCAAACCCCTGCTCAGCCTTGGAAAAATCTTGGCTACTGTCTAAGGCTCTAAGACAGAAATAGCAGTGTCTGCTCTCTTGTGTTAGAAAGCTATCTGACACATTTGTGTTACTGCAAAAACTTCTCAGATCTTTGTTTCTCCAAAGAAACGCCAGGCTTCAAGCCTTGAATGAACGCCTGCTCTAAAAGGTTGGCTGCACTTGCTGTAGACACTTAGACATGGTGCAAGACCTATTTCTGACACCAGGGAGGGAAGGAAGGCTTGCAAAGAAAGTTGTGGGGCCAGGGAAGGAAGGAAGGTTTGCAAAGAAAGTTGTGGGGCCCCTGGGAGGCTCTTGCCAGAAATATGCTGGTTTTGGCAGGGCAAATCCATCCAGCTCTGCTGTGTCTGAGGAATGAAGCAGTCTCTCAAGTATAAGAATTTTGTTTCTTGTAGGTTTTTGTAGGTCAGAGCTTGCCTCTGGGCCCTCACAAAAGCTATGATTCTAACTGGGAGCATACTGGGATTGTGTGTTCACAGGCTGGTGAGGGAATGCACCTCCTTCAACACTTTTTACTTCTGGAACGTATTTGTGATGTGGCCCACTGGGACCACATCACAAAAGTAATCGACTCTAGACGCGGCAGTGGGTGGAGATCAGGCTAACGACAAGGGGCAATGGATACAAGCTGGAACACAGAAGGTTCCACAAAAACATCAGAAAAATCTTTTTCCCTGTGGGGGTGACGGAGCCCTGGCACAGGCTGCCCAGGGAGGTTGTGGAGTCTCCTTCTGTGGAGACATTCAAAACCCGCCTGGACACGTTCCTGCATGACCTACACTAGGGGATCCTGCTCTGGCAGGGGAGTTGGACTAGAGGATCTTTTGAGGTCCTTTCCAACACCTAACATTCTGTGATTTTGTGATTTCTTAATTACAAATATAAACCCTTCAGGTTTTCCTATTTAAGGCATTGTTTCCTCATTCTAGCTCACCTGCACTGCTATTAGAACATCTATGACCATTTATGGGGCTTTCAAACATTAGCAGAAGAGAATATTCCTTTCTTTCTTCCGTGTCTCTTGGCTTTCCACATGAGAACCTTGGTCAACACTACAAATCCCTCTTGTTCCTGTTACTTACTGGGCTGGTGAAGTCTATAATGAATGAAAGTCATGAGTTAGGGTGAAAGACTTGGATACCTGCGAGATAACTGCAAGAGAAGCCTGTGCTAGTTAGTAAAACTTGTGATTAAAGTAAGTATGGGGTGGGAAATGAGAGAAGAGGGATTGATGCAGCAACAAAAGCTGTGCAGGTGCTAAATATGACGATTACAAGCTTGAACTACTTGGAGAAAAGAATGGCAATGGCTTATTGCTGACAAAAAGTACTTCAGAAGGAAAATTGAAGTATAACACATTTAGGCATGCAGTAGTATTACTTGTATATCTCAAAGTGAAAAATCACTTTCCATTTTGCTTTGTGATGGGGGAATCTAATGTTAAATTTGGAGGTTGTTACAGGAGTAAGAATCAGAGAGCAAGGAGGATAATTTAGCTTCTAAAATCAGGATGATAGACTGGTACAGTGCTTGGTATCAATTCTTGTAACAGCTGGTACATTTCCAGTGGAAAAGTATCGGTAAAACAGACTTGTGCATTTCCTGAAATGACACAGGGAATGTAAAGCTGCTTGCTAGGTTGTGGAAACGTACTGAGGAATAGATGTGAGGATGAGTATCTGGAGACCAAAGAGAAGCAAGAGGAAAGTTGCTCTCAGCCAGAATGCTGTTTCCATCTTTAATGCTTCCTCTGTTCAAAGAGCAAGGATTTTTGGTTTTGTGGTTGTTCCTTAAATCGTATATATTTCATGAGAGGAAGAGCTGAGAATATAAACTGTTGATGGTGTTGGTCGGGTTACTTGGTATGGTACCAGAAAGCACTGTGACTGAGTTCCAGTAAAGGAAAAAGCAGTAAGGGGAAACACCCTAGAATTGGAGAGTGAGGAAGTCTGGTGAGGAACACTCTAAAAAGAGGCATGAGAAACATGAAAGTAGTTCTCAGCTGGGAAAGCTGTAAGATAACATGAATTTTTACTCAGAACTCTTAAGAACTAGCAAGGAGATATGACAAATGTTAATGACTTTATTTTGCTCTTGGTATTTGATCAATGAGAAGACATTCCAACAAGAAAAAAAATGGCATATTGTTCAAATTATGAAAGAGAAGTGACTAATAAGGAGGCTGGACTTTAGTTCAAGATGTCAAGAACTCATCAGGTTTCCATCGTTAGGCCATAATTCAGGGGAGTACTGAATACAAAACAACATTCTTTGGGAAATCTCTTTGACAAAACACTGAGAAAAACATTGAACTATGTCTTCTATGACTCAATCTGACATATCTTTGTAGTAACAACATTCCCCCAAGGAGGCAGAAATTGATATGCAGATCTGCCCGTTGTCTTTTGACTCCCTGGCACTGAACATATGAGTTTTTGTCCTCTTTTATCCTCTTCTGGCCTTACAACTGCTAGGATCTTGGCTACAGAAGGACTTTGGGTTTTAATTTGTGTGCTGTTGTTTTGAAGACAGAAATCAGGATAGGCATGTCAGCTACAAAGTGCAGAAGGCTTCAGCCTGAATTTTGGTTTTCCTAATGTACTTTTCGGCAACCCAAAAGTACAGACTTGCATCCAAGAGTGTGGCAGTTTGATACATGTCCTCTTGACTTCAGAAATGCTTGACTTTTAAGTATCACTTATTCAGCATACTGAAGTGTGAATCCTTGTGCAATGTGTAACTAAGTACTGTGAATTTTATTCTTTGAACAGTTTTTTCTTTTTAACGTACTGCAGACCTTGACATCACACCTGTGTCCTTTAGGATTTTGGCCTCAAAATGCTAGAGCTCTGACGGGTGCAATGCTTGAGTTCAGCCAGGACACTTCTGAAGCTTTTCAAAATGTGACCTGGGTTCTCTCTGAAATATTCTTTTTCATTTTTCTCCTACAGCTCTAAAGAAAAACATTTATTTTGTAAAAGATACTGAACCTTGATTGACAGACCTCAAAGAAAAGATGGTAACACCTGGCATACTTTACTTTGGGCTGTAGTTAAACACATCTCACATTTTGCTCCTTTCTCTTTGCTTTAATATGTTCCAGCTTCAACTTCCAACCCTTGAATCCTGTTACACTTTTCTCTTCCAGTCATGCTCTAAACTATATCTGAAATCTTGCCCCTAGCAATGTTACGATAGGTGCAAAGTGCCAATCTTCTAAAGCAGACGCTACGTAATGTGGTAAAACACAATGAGAAACCATTTATTAAAGAGATGTATGTATGCGTGGCACCGTCTGACTTGAACATCTGGATAATAAAAGGAACCAGCACAATGAGGATGCTGTATCACTCTTCCATTCCAATTCTTCAATAATCTGAGAATTTGAAAGGCATAAATATGCAATGAAATATATTTTTTCCCAGTTCTTTTTATATCACATTGCAAAATAAGAGAAGAGACTTTAGATGAGGTATTTTAATATTAGCCTTTCTACAGTTGTTGACAGCAACAATAAGTCACAAAACCTGACCATGAGGCAACTTCTAAATAATTACTAGACACAAGCTTGTCAATGTTATATTAAAGCATTATTAAAGTTACAGGAAAAAAATCAGCACGAGCTGTTGATCAGCTTTCTTACGTATCTGGAACAAGTTGGAGCAGACTGGTAAGAGATTTTTAAAGCATATCTTTCTTTGGGTGGCTTATCTTTAGTACTATTGCTTCAGTAGAGTTTTTCAAATCTTTCCCCTCTCCTTTTCTATATGTCTTTGTCCCACATATGCACGCAGAATGAGGCAGGCTTGCAAAAAATGAGGAAAGATGCTTTCTGGTGGGGCCTGATTCTGCAAGATTTTAAATATCAGCTTTCTGTGAATTCTACTGCTCTCCTAGATAGATAGAGAGCGTGTGGCTACTCAGCCTCAGTGCTGGAGAGTCAGGCAATATCAGTGAAAAAAGCTCTGTCGTGTTTTGAAGTATTTCCTATCCAATGCAAAAAACTCCTTATTTACGTTTAGAAATCAAAAGCCCATTTAATATACCTGAATATACGTCAAGCAACACAAAGCTGGCATACAGGAGGTAGAAATACATATGCATGGTAGAAATTAAGTACTTCAGTCGATCTTCAACACTTTGTTCCCGTTTTGCCCAAGTAAGTTGTGCTAAATAATCCTTTCAGTGTCAGAAATTATTTTTTCAGTTCACATACACATTTTATTAATAATGTCTTGCTAATTACAACACAATGAAGTTGCAACCTATGACATACAGTGCTTAACAGGAGACTTAAAATCTGATGCAGCTGTCTTCACTGTAGGGTAAAAAAATAAAAGAGTAAGACAAACCGTGTAGTTGTTTAAGACAACCTTCCTTCAAGGAGGATGATGGAAATGGTTGTGTTCAGAGTACAGTTCCCTTTGAAATAGTGCTTCCTGCAGCTTTTTCTGTGACTTCTTGTAGTCAAACATAGTATGGCCAGACTCGAAGGCTTCAGTGGTGTTTCTGAATACAGCATACCTGCAGCACAGGGAAAAACCTGACCAATATGGCACAGTAAGTTCCCAAGAAGATTGACCCAATTATTTTTTCTAAGCTCTTTGTTTGTTCCCTGCTCACCTCCAACCTCCCCCTTCCTCTCTTTCCCCTGGAAAGCTAGACAGGCAAAAGAATCTGGAAATGCTGCTGTAATTAAATACGTGGTATGTAGCAGAGTGGCCTCACCCCTCCCTGTCTCCCCATTAGCTAGGTTTTGGGATGGGATGCATTTTCTATAAAACACAGTGATTACAACTCCTCATGACAGAAATTGAGGGATGGTTGCCCAGGAATGGCTGTGGACAGCTGATCCTTCCTATAAAGAGATGGACAGAAACCTTTTCTTGTCTCATGTTGTTTGCAAAATCAAGTGTGGTTTGGCCATAAGGACATTTTTCTGTTCTCTTAGCTGAGTATTAAACCTTTCTTAATGGGAACACATGAATTTGCATTTGTTCAACTGTTCTTTCTGCAGTCCTGAGAAAGAGAAGGTGGTTGATATAGCATGAGCAAAGATGGGTCACCCTTGTGTGAATATATTTTTAGACCTTGCATTACGGGCACAGGTGGGCAGGAAACTCTGTTTAAGCATATGCTTAAACTTTTTTACTGTGAATGTGGCCAGAGAGTGAAACCCGTTCCCCAGAGAGGTTTTGAAATCTCCATCCTTGGAGCTTTTCAAAACCTAACTGGGCACAGACCTGAGCAACCTGCTCTCCCTGGCCACAATTTGAGCAGAGGTCTTCAAGTAGATCATCTCCAGAGGTCCCTTTCAGGCTCAGCCATTCTGTGATCAGAAACTTTCCCAGCTGCGGAATGGCCAGTCTGCTCTGTGTGCTGTTACCAGTCTGATGACTTGTGGGTGAGGAAAGGTAGAGAAAGCCAAATACCATATGCACAGATAACCTCCAAAATTCTGCTTATTAAGCATTTTTTCCTGCCAGATACTTCTATGTCTGTCCTTTAACTAACACTGTTGAATCTCATGTCCCACTTCCCAGTATCCCTGTATGTTCTGTCTTGTATAAAGGCCTGATCCAAAGCCAGTCGAAGTCCCCAATTGTTCCCTACTGACTTTGACAGATAGGGCTTCAGTTCCCAATCTGACTTTGTTCACTGCTGGTGGCAACTCTGGGCTGCCAAGAGGAGGCATTTTCCTGGATAATGACTGTGAGCCTCGTGTTGCTGCCTGGGCTGTCCTAGGACAGGGTCTGATGTAAATTGCTGTTCTTGGTCTCTCTAAAGGAAGAACCCGAAACTCCTCAGTTTTGAGACAGCTGGCTGTACTGCTTGGGATATACATGTTAATCACCCTGCAAAATGATTTGTCTGCACAAAGTGCTGCTCTGCTGTCCCTGCACGCAGTCCCCGTCACACATGCACACACACACTTCCCTGCCAGTCCATCGCCTCTTGACTGGCAGCTATTTTTGTAAAGCTACCTTCTGTTTCGTCTCCTGCTTTCTTGCCTTTGCTCACATGTGTCTCTCACTGATGACATCTCTCCTCTTCATAGGCAGGGAGCTCTTCTCCCATTTAAATCTGCTTTGCTTTTCATTCAACTCCTCCATCTTTATCGTCATGGGCACTACGCTGAGACCAATTTGCCTTTCCATTTCAGAGGGCAGGCATCCTGTCCAATAATTTGCATTATTGTCAGACTATTTCTTTTAATACGTAACCATGTGCAATATCCTTTTCCCTTCCAACAGAGACTTATTCTACAACAGCCTTGGTCTTAGACACCTGCAAACTCTTTATTGATTTGTCTGGTCGGCTCTCCTTGCTCAGTCCCTGCACTGTCAGGATCTCTGGCTCTGTTTGTTTCCGCAGCTTTTCTCTTCTCTGTGCATAAAGGTGCTGGCAGATACACTAATACATTTAAACAAAGCCCTTTTACCTGTCTGCACCCACAGAAAGTGCAAAATGCTCCACTACTGTGTCTCCTATCGCTTTATAAACACACTGTTTCTTTCCTTTCCCTGCTTTCTCACTGCAGCTGAATGAATACTGTCCGGGGATATTTAGTGCCCCTGTTCCCTCCGTACACATGGCATTAAAAAAGAAAACAAAAAAGAAAAAGGGTTTGATGTAAAATATCTATTTGCTTCAAAAGAGCATAGGCTGAATAATAGATCAAGCTTCACTTTAGTGTAGGATTTTTAATGAAAGATGCATCTTTGCCTACATGCTTCTGTTCTGTATTAAGTTGAGAGACTGAAATGTATCAGGTATTCTCTCTAATTTAATAATCAGTGGTTAATTCTCCTCTGGCCTCTTCTGATCCTTTTGGTAGCACTCATTGGCCACTAAAAATATGAAGGTGAGATTTTAAATTGAGCTCAAGCTTCTAAGGCTTTGATCAGCAGACTAGACTGGTTTTCTTTGGCATAGACTAATAGATACAGGCGTTCAGATTCCCACTAGAGAAAAATAGGAAAGTGTTTCTGCAATCCCTGCAAAAACACCATCTTTTTCTGGTGGCACAGCTGACCCCTCTGTAGGGATTGGGCTGATTCAGTCACGCTGAAGTTTTAACACCTAGACTGTCTCATGCTTTCCAGGGAGTTTGCCAGTGGTTTAAAATAGTAAATTTGGGATTGAGCATCCTTGATACCAGCCTCGTGTCATCACAGGGGAAGAAGCACTGCTCTTCTCCAGGCCCCCTTGCCTTTCAGAAGTGTTGCTCCTCCTGTCAGTCCACACTGTGCTGCGTTAGCTTTTTCTCCCCCTTCCTGTCCCGTGGAAAATTCCTCCCTTCACCCTTCATGTACGGAAATTCTCATGTCCCCATCACATCACAACATCCTCCTCTGCCTGACACTGTGGATTCTGCTGCTCCAGCTCATCTCTCAGCTGAACTGGATGAAAGGCAGTCGACGTACTCACTCTGCAGACTGACACTGTCGATTGCTCTAAACTGAAATCGTGTTTCCGTGGACTAATTTCATGCTGAACTTCACACTGACTTTTCTGAGAGTGAAAAATAACATCATTTGTAACTTATAAAATATTGAGTTGCTCCATGTTAGCCTTGGCTTCATCAATATTCAGCCCAAAGACACTGGAGACATTCATTTTTACCTCTGCAAGAAGGGAAAGGATAATTTCAGATTTTCATCTGGTTAATTAAAATCAACAACTATTCTTCTCGGGGGAGGAAAAAACCCCACATAAACATTCCCCTCCAACCTTTATATTTTTGCAGTTTTCAGGTGGTGATCTTCCACACATGGTGAGACCCGTGTTTTTAAAACCTAAAATCAAGTTCAGTTCTGCTCCTAGTTGCTCTTTACGGAAATTTTGCCTTTTGCATGAATAGAAATAAAGTCAGGTCATAACTATTAGCATAAACAGTTAGACCACTATTGCTTTAATCCAAATTCAAATTGCTTGCTGATAATTTGAGCAATAAAATGGCTTTGATAAATTCCTTTCCCAACATTATTTAATCATCATAATTATTTGCTGTTCTGCTTTGAATCTGCAAATTATCTCATACAGTTATATTTACATATGCAATAAAAACTAGATACATGATCTATTGTCTTGCCAATAGTAAAATAAATAATGCAGTTTGTGAAAGATTATTGCTGACTTTTTGGTGGAGCTGTAATAAATAAATAAATAAATACTCAGATGATTGATTCTTAGAAGGGATTAAGTATGAAATAAGTTTGACATACAACACTTGGCATACACACTGCTCTAGAAGTTTTGTCTGAAGGCTAATTCTAAAGCCATATTTAGATTAGAAATGGAATTTCAATAGACTTTTCACTTTGAAACATGCTGATAAAATATTCCTCTATAAAAGGAACATAGTCTTTGAGTTGGAACATTTGTAGTTTAGCCAATAAACTTGTTCGAAAGACACAGTGTGTGAAGGTATATCAATCACATTTTATGATTATGATAGCAACACAGCAAAGAAGTAATGTATCAAATAATTGTTGGAATTGATGCCTATACCTTTTATAGGTTATAAAGAACAAAGTCTTGCGAGTTGTGTATTCTCAGTATTGTTGGCAAATTACTTGGATATTACGGATACAAATATTACAAAATCAGATGTAGAATTATTGGCATTCATTGTTATTTCCAAGAATATGTGAAAAATATTAATTGAAAAGGACCACCAATCACATGCAGAATAGAAATCTACACAAAGGCATATTTCAGCAAATATGTTTTAGAAACCACAAGAGCGGGATCTGTAACCTTTTAGATTAATTTCCTACATTTACTGATAAACCAAACTCTTTGGTTAAAAACATTTTTAACAAAAGAAATTAAGTATCTGAGAGTCTCATGTGAACATATTTAGGTAAAAGTTAGCAAAACAAATTTGACTTGCTTTTCATATTATATTTGACCCATGCACCTCCACATCATCTTCTAGATATGGTGACAAATCAGTATGCTGTGTCTACTGAACAATCAATAATTCATGAGCAACCTTCACCCTTCAAGAAGTTGAGAAAGACTGTTGCAGAAGCATAACTAGAAAAAAATGGTGGAAGTAATTTGTGAAATGAAAATGGCTCAACAATGTCAAATTCCTGATTTCTTCTGACTGACTTGTCCAGCTGCAGCACTTACAATAGCATACAGTCAGCAACAAGGAATCGGGACAGTAACTATGGATTTCCTTCCTCCTTCCTTCATGCTGGGCTAAAATACAAACTGTCCAAAGTACTGGTAGGAAGGTTATTTCTTAATATTTGTCCTAGGTTCGTCCATTTTCTTTCCAGGCTCCCAAAATCTAGGGACGCTTCTTCAAGTTAGCAAAACCTTTTCTTTTCCTTCATGTTCTCAATTTCCCTTCCCTAATCACAGTCAAGCTTGAACCCTTTAGGGGTGTAAACTTTGCAGGTAAAATTGTGTTTACCCTGCAAATCTCTGTTGAAGTGGGTAATGCATCTCCTCACAGAGTTAGCACTCTAGATATTGCCTTCCTGTGATGAGCACGTTCCTGAAGATGTCATGGACCAAAGGAGGTGATAAAACTACAGCCATTAGAATCCCTCTGCAAGACTCTAGATGCTGTCTCAAACGGATTTTAGGTGACCCACTCTGGGTAACCAAGGCCCTGTAAATACATCCAGATGCAACCAAGTCACACCTCACCTTCACAAGTGGCAAGACCTTATTTTCTGCTCAGGGATAATGTACCTGAGTTAGTGAGAGTAATGCCTGGACTAGAAAGCCCAGATGAGACATATGACTTGTTAGTGCTGTTGTAGTCATCTGCTACAGTCTTTGCACTGCTGCCAGCCCAGAGCTGCCTTGAGGTCCAATGTCTCCAAGGCTGAGGAGATCTTGCCAGTGACACACTGTGTCCTGCTGTCTCAGTATGACTAGCAGAGTTGCCTCAGACTTTTTCTTCTGAGTCTTGTTTCATGCAGACCTTAAACTTGTGGGGTGCTTTGTGGGGTAGTCTGGCATGTCCTGAAGGACTCCGTGTTTCAACATGGGTGATTCTTGCGCACTTGAAACGTTTACTGGATATGTTTTTTTCCATGTGCTTCTCTGACAAGTGCCTTTTGATCTTTTGGTATAGGAAGCCTTATTCTGCAATAAGTCAAGGTTTGTTTATTGTGCTGAAGAAACATTAAAGAAGAGAAATACCCCTTGGGTAGAAGAGAAAAGGACTAGACATGACCCTAACTTAGTATATATGCTATGACTGATCACTTGGTCTGTAAGGAATCAGCAGAAACTTATTGCACTTTCATAGAGAAGTGAGAAAAAGCAGAGTAGAATTATTGAAGGCAGTAAAACTCAAGCTGTTTATCAGGTGAATCAATTCAAAGGGGAGTTGCAGCTGAAAACTCAACATGTGGTGTTCTTTTAAGTCTATCTTTGAACGTAAATTGCTACGCTTTAATGTCTTCTTCTAACCTGTAATACTTAGAAAAATATTTTAGATTTCTTGTAAATCAGAACTAATAACAGTCATTGAAGTACTCTTTGCCAGCCTCCATGCACAGTACTGAAAGTAATCAACTCTGTGTAAAGGTAATATGCATGAAATGCAATGTTCCCTTGGGGAATAAATCGTCTTCCCATATTGCCTTGCCCAAAACCTTCAGGTATACCTTCCACAAGCTGTGATTACTTTACAAATAAGGATATTAGCTTTCATATCGCTGCCTAAATGCTGCTGTATAGTATGTGCCTGGGGTGGGAGCTCTTTTAGCTTTTGGTCTGAAAGACTGTTACAGCGCTGAAGCAAGTTTTAGAATAAGTCTTTCTGGCCTTTATCTGCACTGGCAAATATAGGAAAAGGTTGGAGGACATGAACCGTTTGCTCTTTTACCTTGTAGATTAGATGCGCAGGCATGTCTTTGCTATTGGTCAGAGCTATTTGCACCCAGACTTGCTCCAGTGTGCTTCTGGAATGTATCCTCAAGAGATGTGTACCTTTCCATAAATACACAGATGCTTTTCCAGACACAAGAATGGGTAGAACGGACAAGGTGACTGCACTGAGTGTACTTGTAAATGCTTTTGCCTGCTGTGTAAGGTGTTAAGAGGTCCATCTGTCTAAAGGCTTCTATGGTCCTTATTCGCCTGGTAGCACTGTGTAGACTTCACTGGACTTCAGCCTTGCTAAGTTCTGGAAGTAAGAGAATTGGAGTGATTATCCCCATTCACAGCTGAGGAGACTGAGATCCCTGTCAGAGCCAGATAATTAATATGAGATTGTGCAGCCCATACTTATCTGGACTGTTGTTTGAATAAGAGTCTCCAGAAGTGTCTGGTTTTCTTGACACAAAGGAAGGCCTTGTCATGGTTTTTGTCATAAGTCTTTCCTAATGCAGACAGCAGAACTCTTCTGCTGGACTACCTTGAACTGTTTCCAGAGATGCCCAGTCCTTGGTTGTAGGCGTACAGAGCACAGTTTCTCTCTGCCACTTAGGTTCTCTGGTTTCCCTGTTTTTGAATGGTTGAGACTTGAGCAGAAACAAGGAAATTCCTGGCTGCTTTTCCCAGCGTGTCAATCAGTGGTGCTCTGTACATGAACAAGGGGAAAACCTAGAGTCAGGAGATGAGTCCCAGAAACTATGTCTTTTCCATCGCGTTTCTGGAGGGATGGAACCTGAGGAGGTTTCTTACACAGAGCTTGTGACTATATCATGGGATATCCCAGAGCTACTCCTCTGCCCAATCTTTTCTCAAGTGCCCTGGAGTTGAACTGTGTAGGATAGTAAGGTTACTTCTTGATAGCTGTTTCACTTAGCAAAACTGAAGAATGCATTACCCTGTGAATATGACTAATAACACTTGTCATGAAGACAGGAGAGGAAACTCTAAGTCCCTGCACTGAAGCAATGCTAGTAGGGCTGATAATTGGCAATTAATAATATCCTGGAGTCTTGCCGTACATTTTGTGTTTACCAGAAGCCTTCCAATTATTGCTCACCTACCTTTCACACTGTGGCACAATACATATATTGTGGTCTGAAAGCCCTAAGTGCATTGAATAAATTCAGAGCAGAATTGCTCAAATTTCAAGTTAAAGAAATATGGGTTCTGCTCTTTAGAATAAGCCTCAAGGAATCTGAAAGTTTAAGGAACTTTAGCATTCTAGATCCTCAGTATCCATCCTGCACATACAATATTCAGATCTGCCAGCAATGATGCCTGACTCCATTAGCATATTTGGGCATTTCTTTGCAAGTTCTATTTTGAATGAACAAATTAAATTCATCATGAAATGTAAAATGTGAACTGTGGAAATGGACAAAGGGAGTCAGTAACATCTCATCACTCCCAAAAGCCATTTAAATTCAACCTGTCAGATGCTGGAAAGGCACCACCATGGTCATTTAGCGTGGATGGGATACCTGCTACCCAAAGCCTAAACCAAAGGGCTTTACAAACTGAAATGTGGCTCCTTAGTAACACATACAACCTTCTATGAATTCTGCTTTGTACATGGTAATAGGTTTTCAATGAGACTTCTTGACTGCTCCACAATAAGGGAACTCCCCGTAGGAGTGCATGGGCGCTAGTGTCTGGGGATTAGTGCATGGGGATGTACTGAAGCAGCATTGCACATAGACACCAAGTAGTCAGGGCAGTAGGGACAGGGGGTTTCAGCATGAAAACTTTGGGGTTTTGTCACATGAATAGCAGAAGCCCTACACTACACCAAAATATCATAGCAGGCTGCTGTTATAACTTCCAACCACTAACACAATCATTAAACCAATGCAAAGGTGTTATAGCCTATACACACATGTGCTATGTATTTGTTGTGTATCTCCTGAATTATATTAAAGACTGATTGAGCTGCAGTAGCCTCTATTGGAAGTCCTCTGTCTCAGTGCACTCTAAAATGAATATAAGTCTGTAAACTTATTTAACTTTTCCATTTGGGAATGCATTTCATTGACTATAGTATCTTGATGTTCATTAAAATTAAAGATAGAAAATATATTAGGTAACGTGGAGCTTTTTGCTTGGCAATGTAGGGCTTGCACCTTCTTGATGCTCCCATTTCACCCTTTGTGTTGTTTTGAGAAGAGGTAATTTAGTGTTATTGGGATATTTTCTCTGACTGCTCCCTGTATTTCTTGTACATCATCAGCATGCAGTCTGTGTTTCCTCATTCAAATACTTTTGGGAGCACAGAATACCTGTATAGAAGACTTTTATCCTATTAGTCTTCCATCTACCGTACAATAATAGTCAGTTTAGGACATTGGACTCGCTCTAAGACAAAGAAGAGAGATGTAGCTGTCAAGGTACAAATAAATATTTCTTGCATGGTGGACATGACAGTGAGTGTCTGCGTCTAATTTTGTAGACATTATATATTGGTTACAGCTACAGAAGTTTGTTTCCAGTGTTGTGTGTATCAACTTGTTGGATCAATAACTACAGGTTTTTTCAAGCTAGCACAAGTCTGACCTATTTCAAGGTCTGGAATTGGGCTGATTTCTCTTGAAAAGGAAAAACTGGAAATGAGCAACCATTTAAAAAAAAAATGTTGAATGTGGAAGATAGTGTTTATAAAGCTGTAGCCCCAGGACAAGAACAGTTACAGATCCAGAAAGGAAATATTTAAATATTAACATATATAGACTCTTCACAGAACATCAGGATTAACATAATTGACCAAATGCATTCTGGGTGTTAAGCTGTCTGAGGTCACTGTTCTGCCAGAGGTGTTGCTGGTGTTTGACATGAAAGACAGCGTGCTCTGGGTTTTTTCTTTGTGGAGACTTGTTGCTAAGCAACTGGGAAAACAGTAAGGTAAAGATATGAAAGTATAATTCACTTTGTAAACAATAAAAATCTTTACAATTTTGGAAGAAACTGCAGCAATAATACATAACATCAGAAAGGAGAAGCTCTACAGAACATCAGTAGAACATTATTCAGGCTTTTCTTTTAAGAGTGCCAGAAGATTGACGACTCTAGGCTCATGTAGAATTGAGTTACCATCACTGATATCAATCATTTCCTCACCATGGTACGCAGTACCTAAAACCAGTTAGAGAGGCGAGCACATGCTTACATTGCAGATTTATTTCACCAATGTAATTTTATCATATCAAAACTGGTGATAATTTTACAGTTTTCAGGTGGGGAAATCTTCTTCACATTAATACAACTTAGTACAGTTAGCTTTTTACAGAGAGTTTTGTGAGTTTTTGGGTTTTTTTGTTTTGTTTTTCAAGAGTGTCAAGAAACATCTATGTTGCAGTGGTATTAGCCTATGAACTAGTACAGGAAGCACTGATTTCTCAAGGACAGCAGAAAATTAGCTGCTCCTTGTTCCCTACAGATGAAGAGGTTTGGGAGAAGACAGCAGTCACACCTATACTTTTCCAACCATAGCAGTATCAATTTCTTGTTTATCACTTTTCCAAATGCTGTTGACTCCCTGGCTGGGCAATTTCAAATAAGAAACTGCAGGGGGGTCCTGCAGCATTATTCCCTGTATTAATTCTTATCTGATGAAGTTGATGTTGCCCTTTTAACATCAATGGAATGAAGATATTTTACATTGCCCAAGGAGTTGTCCTAATGTAGAAATACTTCCTTTTCTATCAGCTCTACTAGTTTCAGTAGCATTTTCATCTAGCTTGGAGGTGAGTTTGAAGACTACAGTATACTTTTATCTTTTGAATCAGCTACCAGTAAATTAAGAAAGGACAACACAATCTATTCTCCTGTTATCTTTATAAAAAACATCCAATCTTTTTTTTTGACACTTGCAAATTCAGGATTCCACATGTGCTCAGTACAGTGCTGGGTACTATCTGAGAGATTGCTCAGGCAAGATCTTTCATGTGTTTTACACATGGAGATGTGGGAAAAACATATCTGGATACATGAAACATGGAACTGGTGGCACAGAATCTTTTTTTTTTCTGCTCACGTTAGTCTTTAGCTGTATTTCACTATGAACTCATCTCCTTCAGCAAATTTAGGAGAGAAAACCCTAACACTCCTTTTAAAAATCCTAACATTCCTTTTAAAATGTGGACTGTCACACCCACAAAGAGCTGTTTTGTTTTAAATCAAAACATTTCTCTTCTTTATTTTTCCCCAGCTAAGCCCTCTGGCTGATTTAGTAAAAAAACTTTTTCAGGAAACTGTATTAACCCTTTCTAGCTGCCAGGAGATTGAAAAGGTTTTAGGTTAACTTTTTATCCCTTTTGCCAGCCTCTCTTATTTGCACTTAGCTGAGGGGGAAAAAAAATCCCCCAAACCTCATCCAAAAGCCAATCTCTAACCCTCCTGCTACACCTCTGGATTGCTGCCAGCTGATACTGGTCTCACTGGTTACAAGATCAGTCTGATATTACCCTACTACCAAAGCAAACGCACCTGCACTAAACACTTGACTCCACACATCATCTCCCCCCAGCAAACTCTCGTTGCTTCTACCTCTTCCTTTGCTAAGTTCCTCTGCTGTTTTGCTCCAGCCATTCGATACATCTCAGTGGGATGGGATGCCAGACCTCTCCAGGCTGTCCCTGTATGCTCTCTTGGCATCATCAAAAGAGCTTTTGCCTTCGCTGCAGCAGAAAGGAGAACAGTAAACAAGATTGTAAATCCTTAGGCAAGTGACAACCTTTCATGTCTGCTCTGAGCAAAGGCGCCTCTGGTACTGAACCTTTAATTAAAGGTCTGAAATTAAATTCTAACAAGTTGCTATGAAGCCTTATGATGCTTTGAAATCAATGCCCTCAAATACTGTTGATTGCAATAGATGCGGGTATTGTCCTAAGGTGTTTTCTCTTTATTCCCATCCTCAGAAATGATAAGGATGCCACCGTGTCTGTTCATTTGATGAAAAGCTTTGCAAGTTCACAGAGACAAGCCTAAAAATACAGTGGGATTTTGGCCTTCTACAGACAACATGTTTATTTCTTTTAAGTTTCACTTTGGGTTTTATATTTTCAGTAAACAGCAGCAATACAGATTTTATGTTCCGTGCAAGTCTGGTAATATAAAGAGTTTGTATGGTACACAGGTGAACTCATCCATGACAAATTACATGGAAACTGTGGAAACACTCTGCTTAATGGAGTACAAGGTCAGGCTGTTTCATGCTAAAAAATTAATCATTCCTCTGCTTTTTAGCACATGGTTTTTTGGGAGGTGGGGGAAAGAGGTTCAGATTAGCAGGACAAGAGACGACTAAATAATGGAATTGTATAAAGTTAGTTAAATTAATCATTGTGAACAAATTACCTGACAAATTTCATCTTTTCCTTTTTAATTGGTTCCCTTTATGCGAGAGGAAGCATTCATTTCTGCTAGTGCAGATTAAAGGATTTACCTGAGCATGTTTCCATTTCTGGAACATTGATGTCACTCACAGATGTGCCCTTACATCCCCTGGGACTCATGCAGGAGCCTTCTGTATTGAACAATTAACAGCCCAAACGAGGAGATAGGGTGGCCCCTTGGACGAGCAGCAGTCCCAAAGCAGGGCTGGGATACTCAGATGTCTCTGGCTTTTCAATGGCTTTGCTGCTGGTGGTTGAAACCATGTGCTACAGCATGCCAAAATAGTTCCAGGGCATCAGACATGGATACTCTCTCTTTCCACCCAGCCTAACTGCAGGAGGGTTGGTTACATGCTGGGTGCTTGAATTCAACCCCGTAATGAAATTTTGTCTACGCCCTCATGACAGCAATTAGCTTCTCTTTTCCACATAGACCTCCCACCCAACACGAGTTTATCTAGCAGGTGTCCTGGAATCACTGTGAGTGCTCAGCAGAGCAAAGATAACTTTTTCACTGATTTTATCTTAGATTTATTTTATGTTGAGGGATTAGGTAAGATCTCCTGTTGTGTCCTCCCTTCAGTATTTTCAGATTCTGTTAAAAGTAGAATCAGGTTTATTCTTCTAATACTAACATAACTCGGATGTTTGTTGTTCAATTTAGTGTATATGAAAACAAAGCTATACATTTCAACTCATACCATATGAAAATTACTACTTATGAAGGAGGAATGTTGTTGTGATCTGTTACCTGTATCTTTCTTCCTTGGTCTTTCTCTTGAGCTGAAAGCGAAACAGGCAGTTCTGTTTAAAGAATAAATCCAAACTTCTGGATGGGGAGTTTTATGGATTTTAGAAATAGGAGAAATGAGCTGCCAAATATGCAAGCTTGTCACCCTTAGTCTAACTTTATTTAATGCAAATGCTTAAGATAATGCAACAGATTAGACTGTACCAAGTGGTTTGACCTCAGTAGGATTTCAGCATATACTTAAGTATTATGCTGATTTTGAATTCACAAATATAGTTAATTTTGAACATATTCATGAAACAATGTATTCACAGCTACGGTTTACCACAGAGGTAGGCTGTTTGTAATGACATTTTCTTTTAAAGAGGTAGAAAGGGGAGGAGTGACTGAGACTCCACTACTGGTAGTAAGGACTCTGTCCCAGCTTGTAGGAGACAGATCTCCAGGTTTGCACCCTGCCTGCATAAGAGATTTCTGATATGTCATGAGCTTGACTATGAACCAGACAGACTCCAAGTGTTAAACCTCAACCTTTTCCATCCTCCTCATCCATTTATCCTGAGGAGGATAAATAAGCAAACCTCTATTTCCATGGCTACATATCCATCCAAAAGATTTCTCTGAAGACTTGATTTTACCAGTGTCTCTCCATGAAGATGAGTGATACAACTTCTAGAACAAGTTCAGTCTTAGATAGAGGCTTTGTGAAGTGCCTGGAAAGTAGATGTGTTTGTAGGTATTTCCTGGCTCATGAAGACATATTTGTGTCTGGAGGTTTGGGTATAGAAATAGGGGAGCCCAAAATTGCTAATCTACAAGCAGCTGTATCACTAAGCACTCAAGGGGCAGTGTCTCATAAGTCTGGTTTTGGTCTGTACATGATGTGCCTCTAAATCATCTTCTTGAGTGACAATACTCTGGTTGCCCAAAGAAGTTGTGGATTCCTCATCCCTGGAAGTGTTCAAGACCCAATTGGATGAGGCTTTGAGTGAGCTGGTCTAGTGGGAGGTGTTGCTGCCCATGGTGAAGGGGTTGGAATCAGATCACCTTTAAAGTCCCTTCCAGTTCAACCCATTCTATGAACATCAAAGGAAGGGAGATTTCTTTGTGCCTGAGGGACAATGACGCCAGAAAACTTGAAAAGATCTGTTTTCTACCAGCCTTCCCATTTAGGGTTGTAGACACAGACACACCTGATGTTTTTCTTCCTGAAGCTGCTTCTAATGGGATGAATGAGGTGTACAGGGAAAAGATATCTTTAACCCAGGAAGGAATCTTCGGTTGACATTTAAATTCCTATGATTAAACTCTCTGACCTATATACCTGGAAAGAGCATGAGTCAGCCACTTTAAACTTTTTTGTAGCTGAAGTTGACTTCCCTGAAGGTTGATTCAGTATTGCCATAGACTTATGAGGCAAGGCAAATGTTAGCTTCCTGAGCTAACACCTTTTGTTCAATGAAAATAAGCTCGTATTGAGCATCATTAATAACTTTCCCTGAGTGTGGATTACAAATAGGTCCACATTTACCCTGCTCTCAAAATTAATCCAAAAGTATTTCTGAAACACAGTACAAACTTGCTTTCCTTCTGCCACCCCCTTTACCTCCATCTCAGCAACCTCCTTCTCCAGGCAGATGGTTCCCACCCCCTCTCAGCTCCCCTTGACACCCTGCCAACACCATGCCCAACCACCCTTGTCATCTGTCTCTTGTCTCTAACCCAGTTCCCTCAGATATGACAGACTACAGTCTCCACTTTTTCCCTAAAAAGAAATGCTGCACCAGCATGCCAGTACTCAGAAAACCTGGTCAAACAAGTGTGATCCGGGATCAGAGAGGGGGTGGAAGTTTTCCCTATGGAAGATTTTTGACTTTTCAGCCAGTAAAACTAGAAACTGTCATTTTTTTTAGGCTATTTATTTCTTCCTGTCCAAAAAAAGCAAACCCACCCTCACTTCCTCCTCCTGGTCTGGTTAGAAATGCTGCTGAAGCAGAATGTTGGGGCTCTAGTTCAGTGTCTTGTACATCCATTCTCTTCCAAGACTTCCTGACTCCCCCTCCTCCCAAAGCACCCTGCTGAGCCTCGTGAATCCTGCCTCCAGGCTTCCCGTAGGAAACCCAGCCCAGAGAGATGGAGAGAGCATGTGGCCTTTCAACATTACGCCACTCACATGTCATTTTTTTTGGCTGAAACCTAACCACTCTTCTGAATCCAAGTGCACTGGTTTTCCATTTTCTTGAACAAACTGGAATTTGTCAAGAAAATCAGAATCAATCTTCTGGGAAAAAAAAATCCACCAAAATCAAAAAACATCAAGAAATCCTCATTCTCTTGATTTCTATTAAAAATGTTTGGATCAGCTTGAGTGACAGTAAGCTATCTGCCTCAGTGTGTAAATTAGCCATAGAACATGACTTTTCTTGCGACGTATCTCTAAGATCTCTTGGCTCCAAGCTCAATGAGTTGTCTTTGGTACTACTGAGGTTGTCTGATCATGGTGCTCCAGTCAAGTTTTCTTTACATATTAAAGAACATCGTGTTCTCATCTCTCAGCATTAAGCTTGCATGTAAAGCTTTGTAAATTGGCCCCAGGAGAACCTGGGGAATTTATAATCAGGATCATAATATATCTTTAGTAAAGTATCCGTATATAAGATTTCACATCTGAAGTTAGACACATACCTTTCTAGTTTAGGGAACAAAACAGGACCACCTCTGCCCTTAAACTCGTATTTATAATCTACACTACACTTAATCCAGTGCCTTCCACTTGCACTTTGGTCTTTCAGTGATCCGTTTGTCCTTTCTCTCTACTAATCCCTTGTTTGTTCAACATATTTTGCATTTTTGAGTCCTACAGTGATGTAGTTTCTCAGTTGTGTTTGACTTAGTGGTACTGGAGAAGGCATGTTTAAGAAACAGTTCCGGGTTTTCTTATCTTTTTAATACCTCAATATGGATGCCCTGTCATTAGGATAGTGCAAGAAGGGCTGCTAAACAAGTACTTTCAGAAACTCTTTGAGGTTTCTCTGGGCATAAGGAATCAAGGGAAAACCTGCTATAATTTGTCACCACGTCATATACATAAATATCTATTCATGTGATAAAATATATCTATACCTTGAAAGCTTGACAGTAGATGTAGAGAGGTGCATTCACGCTGCATTCCTCAGTGTTGTGGCATCTGTGGGGGTAACAGTTCTCTGAGTTTTAATTTTGCTTTATTTTTCTCTCATACACATAGAGTTATCCATGAGAAACATGAGCTTAATTTTTAGTTAAATGAATCTGAGCTAACATTTGAAAACATCACCAATTCCATTTATAAGCCTAAAGGAGTTCTTAGACGTGGTCGACGTGGTCACTGGCAAACTGAGTGAGCTGCGTTTTTCTAAGACATTGAGCTGTTATCAAAGAGACTATAGGCTGAGAAACCCTTCACAAACAAACAATTGTGCTCTATGACTTTCAAAGGCAGCTTGGTGTGTTGGGTGACAAAATTAGTGAGAAAATTAGTGAGACTTTTGCTCTTAAGCAATTGAGTGAAAAGTTTTGATATTTTTTGCTTTTGTCTAATTCTCCAAGGAAGGTTTTTTAATATATTATTGACTTTCAGTAATTTTTTACCATTAATTGTGTTTTTCCATTTATTTCAGCCTGGACAATGGAATTTTCCTTGATCTATTTCTAGCTACAAAATATTTTTTCTTATCATGTAACAGTCTAGAAATAACATTGGCAATTGAGAAGAAATTTTAATTTACAGGATAAACTTTACCAAATACAACTGCTTGTATTTTGTATTTCAATTGCCTGAAGGTGTACAAGTCTGCCCTCCTTAACTTTAACACAAAAATACCACGTTCTTGACATAAATGTAAAACAAAGAGTAAAATAAAAAGTAATAATTTGGGACCTGCGATCAGGTTCTTTATCTTTCCTAAAACTCTTTTCTGAAGTGTTAAGTGCATGTGCTACTAAAAAGATGATTAAGTAAACATTAACGTTGAGAATCAGCTTCTTCTGGTATGCAATCTAACCAGCCTTGTTTAGAAAGCTTCAATCCTCATGATATAATTTTAATGATATTTATATTTACATTCATGCTGCAGAACAGAGAGTTTTCCCACTGCAACAAGGCTTCCCATTTCCATGGGGGTGAAGCCAATAAGGATTCTGGTCTTGACACTGTGGATAGTGTCCAGAGAGATAGTCAGATCTGCAAGTGAAAACAGTCTTTGGATCTTTGGTCCACAAACGGCAAGATGGTTCAAGGCTTTAAACAAATTTATATACTTCTTTAGTTGGCCAGAATATATTTTTCTTTACATACTTGGAGAAATTCTCTGTGTCTTCGAATGAATGTTAACCTTAATGTGATGTTGTTTTTATTTTAAAATGACCACATTTGAGTGAGATTTTTTTCCCTTTAAACTTACTCCTTTTCTTTGTTTCTATGGCCTAGAGGTTTTCTCTCTCTCTTTTATTTACCATCTCATACTGCTATGGTTTGAAGATATACAGCAATGACACAGGCTGCTGTTGAGTTTTGGTTCCTTGACTGTTTTCTTTTTTTAGAGTGTTCTTAGTTGCGCTGAGAACAAGCTGCAGG
This sequence comes from Apaloderma vittatum, assembly GCF_000703405.1. Taxonomy (NCBI): domain Eukaryota; kingdom Metazoa; phylum Chordata; class Aves; order Trogoniformes; family Trogonidae; genus Apaloderma; species Apaloderma vittatum. Next base: position 47,979 of record NW_009696442.1, on the reverse strand, counting down.
AATTGTATTGGCCCCAATATATAGCACAGTTTTTGTCAGAAGATGCAATGTGAATAACATAGCTTGCCCTATATTTAGGGTCTATGTAGAACATGATCCTTTTAAGGAACATACTCTACCTGTGCAAGCAATAAGTCATGCTGTGGTTATCCAGATTTCCCCTGGACAAATGAAACCAGAATTAATAACCTTAGCTCAGCCCCCTTAATGAGAAAGAGCACTGTCACCACTTCTGTTAGCTCAGCCTACAGAAGGCGGTGAACTGTAGCTCTTCTGGTGTTCAACTGGCCACAAAATACTTCGCTGGCACAGGAGTGCATATGTACTGCTTTGCAGGCAGATGCCCTCACCAGCCCAGAGGATCAGCCTGCCTGTCTCTTCTGCCTGAAGTTTGATTAAAAAGTGGAACATCTCCTCCAAGAGGGGAAGAGTCTGGCACCTCAGTCCTCAAAGCAATTAGAGATGACAGAAGAGCCAGGATTAACTCTTCAGTCAGCTGGCAGAGCAATGCCTGTCCTTCAGCTTGCCAGAGTCCAGCTGAGCATCATTCACGCAATTAGTCAGCTCTTTCCTTAGCTTAATCAAAAAAAAAAAAAAAAAAGCCCTAATTTTCTCCATGGGTCAGAATAAATAAAATTCAAAAAATCCCTGCTTAGAATTTGGTATATCTTCTTATCAGTGTTTGAATTTCAGAGGAATCAGGAATTCTCAGTTCTACCCATTCATGCAGCTGCCTTCTGTCTAGCTCAAGCTCCCCATAGGAGAAACCTCCACTTGGGACAAATAAAATGAAGTAATTTTGCTAGCAGTTTCCTGTATAAGAAGCTTTGCCTGTGAAAGGCTTCTTGAAATTGGTTTTTGTGATTTCCTTTTTTTAACTTGAATTTCCTCTGAGGTTTTGTCTCTATATTTTTGGCCTGGATTATGTGAAGTAAGAAAGATTTAGTTGAACTACTTTTGAAGAAGGAACACCAGTATTAAGAAAGAAAGATTCTGTTTCAGATTGTCATTTCTACCGTTTAAAAATATTCCTAAAATTCAGATCCAAAAAAGGAGCTAGTAATGGTGAACAGGGCTCAGTGAACGGAAATGCAGAGAGAACTGTGGTGTGGTTTTTGAGAGGATTAGAAAAGATCCCTTTTTCCAGCCAGGGTGAGAACATTATCCATGCTGAGCATTTCACGCTAAGGCATAGCTCCCTTGGAACTATAAAACTGCCCCAAGTGAAAGAAGAGTCTTATACAGGCTTGTACTACTTCTCACATTTTCATCTGAGTTGTATTCCCAGGTCTTGCCCTGTTCCTGCAGATATTTTGAGCAGTGAATGTCGCTAAACAGACCATGTACATGTTGCAAAGTGCAGATCCAGGACCTTTCTTGGGGTCGAGTTGGTGTCCCAGGAGCCCCTTGTAGGCATCAGCCAGACACCATAAGACTTACCCGAGGGTGAGCCTCAGCATGAATTCGGGCTCCTTCACACCACGTGGAGAGATCAGACACAGTCCAGGCAGTAAACTCGAGGATCTGACAGCTCTGTCCCCAGCAGCTATCTTCATAAATGCCCATTTTAAGTCAAACCTGCTTAAATCTGCCAAGAGCCATCTATGTACTCAGCTTCTGCATGGAGTGTGGCTCCTTATATATTTTATTCCACTTGACATGCTGGTTTTATCACCCTTTCTCCATCACAGACCAAGCCCAAGGACTGAGAAGTTCAAGAGAGAACTTCACTGTCTTATTTTCCATCTGGAGTCAAATCTCATGGACATTTTTCTTTGTGACTATTCTCAAGTAATTCTGTCTAGCATCTGATTTAAAAATATCTTAGACAAAGTCAAGCTTCCTGCAATATCATCTGTTCAAGACAACACCTAAATTGAACTGTAACTGTACAGCCAGTGCCCCTGTTTCTGAGGAGGAGTGAGTTTGATCCAGGAATGGAAGGGTTTCTTCAGTTTCTATATCCACTGCTCTAAACTTTTAGATTAGGTTGTTTTCTGGACTTATAAAAGGCATGAGACTTCTTTACTTTTCTACTTATTTGCATTTGTCCTTAATTGCTCCTTTCCCTTGCTCATCTTAAAATCAAAATGTCACATGGCAATATATTTTGCCCTAAACAAGGGTATATTATAAAGTGCTTTAAAATAGCTTGATTGTGATTTTGCAGCCCATAGTAGTTGGAATTTCATTAAAATACCCTTCTCTATACCAGCCCTACATCAGAAGCCTTTACAGCTTTTCCCAATACCCAATATTGTTGTTCTTTGCATCAGTCAGTATCAGCCTGAATTGCTCTTCCCTGCTCCCTCCTCCCCCCATTCTTTTTTTGTGTATCACTAATGGCTGAACATGATCTTAATGTAATTTCTAGGGCATGTTCTGCTCTCTCCTTCCTGGTACCCCCTTCTGTAATGAAAATGTTGTAGGTTTCCTATGGAGACAACTGTTACCTGTGGGTGATGAAACGGCCAATACATGGGGTTAGGAATAGGAGTACCTTGGAAATCATTAAACAATTTGAGTTGGAAGGGGTCTCTGGAGGTCTTCTAGTCCAAAGCAGGCAGAGCACTCTAGGTGCAATTTCACAGGCACTGAATATAGGAGAAGGATTACTTCCCTTAACTTGTTGACTGTACTTGGTTTGTCTTTTTTGCTGCAAGGATACACTGATTGTGAACTATAGCCAAACGTGATAAGAGATTTACAAATAGCCCAAGAGGGTGAGGCACACTGATGCAAGCAGTAGTGAACTGAGAAGTGAGCCTGTGCACTGCTGCTGTCTTCACTGCCCCTGTTGGTACAAGCATCTGTGCATCTTGTAGTCTCTGGAGAGACGTCTTAGATGCAACTTGTGGGATTTACCACAATGTCACAGTCAAGCTCCAAAGCAGATATAAGAGGCACAGATGAGAGCAGGGAGCACTGCTGAAATCCAGCTTGACCAAAGCTTGATCTCATGTACTGATGATATACCAGACTACAAAACAGTGCACAACATAGGTGTTCTTCCCAGGGAATTAGCTTGTCCTAATATCAAATGTATCTCATTTTTCTTGATGTGATGAAAGTCTCACATTTTTTTCTCCATAGCAGTTTCTTTGTTTCACCTGCAGTTGGAGTTCACCACTGCATCCAACACAGTATCTGCCTCACAAATCTTTTTAGTGGGACCTGTTGTGATAGGACAAAATGTAATGGTTTCAAACTGAAAGAGGACAGATATAGACCAGATATATGGAAGAAGTTTTTTATAAAGAGAGTGGTGAAACATTGGAACATGTTGCTCAGAGAGGTGGTAGAAGCCCCATCCTTGGAAACATTCTGAGCAACCTGATCTGGTTGAAGATGTCCCTGCTCACTGCAGGGATGTTGGACTAGATGACCATTAAATGTAATTTCCATATTAAAACATTCTATGATTCTATATTATCCCTTACATTTTTTTAGACCTGGACTTCAGCATCAGCCCTCTGTATTTGTCATATTAGCTTCTGAGTCCTTAAGGTTTGATGCAGATGCCTTTGAGGGAAGTTGCAATGGAAAGAAACACTAACATTTCTTTCTTCTCCAGGGCTTTTACTGTTGCACAGAGCCACATATGGAAATGATAGCCAGGACAGTGCGTGAAAGCAGCACAGCAAAGGAAGTTTACTTAATGCTTCCCTGGCTGTGGCTGGAGCTGTGGATCCAGCAGAACACCAGAAAGCAGGGTAAAGGGTCAAATCTTTTGTGTCCTTCCCAGGGACTACATCCCTTGAGAGTCCTCACGTGCCCAGGGAGATGGGGTTTCTACTTCCCTGCACCAGAAAGCAGAGGGCCAGAAAGCCATAATTTAAATCTAAAAAAGGTTGTTTAGAATACTCCATTCTCAGCTTCTACCTAACACGAGCCAGAAAATTCCTCCCAGTAATTCCTGCCTTGCACATTGCATCCCAGCCTCTGTTTGAGCTTTAACAGATGTACAGCTGACTTGCAATACTCATTGCCTATACACTTCTTGATAAATCCAGTGGTTTTTTCTGCATCATTGACCAGCACCATGAGACTCCTGTGCCATTTTGTCAGTAGCTTGGTGTGTCATGGCTATCATTTCCATATGTGGCTCTGTGCAACAGTAAAATGTCGTTTTGATATTCTTTTCTTCCTAAAAGCAAAGCAGCCTGGGATCTGGGTGAGGCTTTGGGCAACTGAGCTCATTACTCTGAAATTCAGGGATTGTAGACAAAAGTGTGTTGAAGTACTCATAGTGTCTTCCCAGGTTTGTCTGCCCAGCTGTGGAACATCCTTGAGGGCCATGCCAGGTACAACCGTGCTCAGCCCTAGCCACGCCAACCAGCTCCCATTTCAGATTCAATAATTTCACTTCTCTGCTTCCCTGAGACCAAGGTCCAGACAGATTTTGGAATCTCCAAATGAGTAACTGCAGTTAGCAGGTGCTTTTGGTTATCAGGGCCACCTTGGTAAACTCTGAGCTTTTGGGATAACATGGTGAAATTCTCTCTGCCTTCAAGGGAAGAAGTGTGAGGTCGAGAAGGCCGTGATTCATCAGTGGTTCCAAGAAGCAGCAAGAAAAAATAGCTGGGTGAAGGTGTTCCTTGTGAAGCTGTTGAGCTAAGGGCCCTGTTAGAAAGATTTTTGTGAGGCCTGTGCAGATCAGGCATCCTTTAACATCCCAGACATATCGACTGCAAACGTGATGGTGCTGGTTCAGCTGCGTGGTGCATGAGGGCTGGACTTGTGGGGCTTCCGAGAGATATTTGTGCACCCATTGCAGCCGTGCAGAGGCCAAGTGTCCAGCAAATAGTGATTGCCTAGAAAATTTGGAAAAACCTACTCCCTGTATATTTTTTCTCAAAATGCACTGTGTTGGTACACATTATAGGTATGTCTCGTATTCCACAGGGTATCCAGCAATAAAATCAACCTCGGATCTCTTTCTGTCTGAGGGCTCAAGATCTGATCTCCATGGGACACAAAGCAGGTGCAAAATCTCAGTAATGCTTGAACCATTTAAGCAGACAGGTAGAAGGAAATTTCTGCACAAACGTGTTATTCGGAGCCAGAGAAACCAGGGTGATTGCTCTTTTGGAGAGGTTGTTAAATCCTCAGTACTGGCAGTATTATTGTATTTCGTTCCCACAGCTGGAGCTTCATCATAAACTCTGGTGTGTTGTGATCAAACCTGTTTGCTGTGAGCGAGGGCAGAGCTGTGTCCCCTGACAGCAGAAGACAGGCTGCAGCACAGGTGAGATTGCAACAGGGAATATGATGTTGGTACCTGCAACTGTCTTTCCACTTGAGCTAACTTTATTAGCCTCTCACCTGGCAATTGGGAATTGCTCACACCCAATTAAGATGTGCCCCACAAGACCGCTAACATGATCACAGCTGAAAAACTTCTGGGGGTAAGAATGGGATCTGAGATTACACCAGAAACTATGGTGTCTCCTTATGGGTTAAAACTGTGATGATGATAGAGACTGCAGCCTGTGTCCCTTTATTTATTTATTGTGTCCATTTTCTTTGGAAAGTGAAATATTTAGCCACTTTTCCAGCACGGGTGATACCCAGTTACTGAGTACACCCCTGTCAAAACAGTGTGGAACCACACATTGCTTCTGTCAGTCCTGATGAGAGCACACGTTCCATTTCACAACTAAGAGTCTCTAGCAACAGAGATACCAGGGCAAAAGTTGGGGGTTTTTTATGATGATAATCCAGAACTGAATTTTAGTACCTGTCTCTTCCAACCTGAACAATTCCATGCCATGAGGGTTTCCCAGAGCCTCTGTCACTCCCTTTAGACTGCATGCCTCTCAGGGGTTTTTACTGTGCGATAACCCTCCCCAAAATGCTCCTTAAAAACACCTTGAAATTATTTTAGGGGGAAGCAGTTTGATCAAATAAGTGTTACTTCAAACCTCCCCTTTGTGGTGCTCACTGAGCTGGGACAGCACACCCTTTGCACATCTCCATGGGGAGAAAGAACAGTCCCATTCCGGCTGCAAACAACTTTTGCTTGTTTTCTAAGTTATTTTGCAGTAGTGACATGTCAGACAAGTCTAAGAACAACTCTGAACTTCGTTGTGAGTCTAGGTCAAAGAAAGCCTTCCAAAACTTTTTATGGCCACTCATGTGTTAACCCAGAAGTAATATTCTACTCACAGGACCAAATTCGCTCACTTCTTCACCCAGATGAAAGTCTCATCCTCTCCAGTATGCAAAAATGGTCCAGCTGTTACCATCAACAAGTAGCATACATATTCTAATGACATATATCTCCTGTTACCACATTTCATTGAGTTTAGGCCATTGTAATTACCTAGTTTGGTGTCCTGCAGAGAGAAGCTTGTTTTTATTGATGCAAGGTACTTTGTGGTTGAAATGGAGTATGCATTTTAATAAAACATCTGATCTTCACTTAAAAAGGTCAGATGATGGTATACTATGCTATAATAAAGCATTCTGCTCCAATGTTTAGTTTGTCCGATAAAGAAAATAGCATAAATGGAAATCAGAAGCTCTGTTTCACAAAAAAGAATGGATTTTGGTATTTACATTAATTGGGTCAGAGCACATCTTTATTTAAACTGTATTGCAAAATGCTGGTAACCTGTTGGAGCAACATCAAACAGCAATATTTTGATATAAAATACTTTAGTCTGGTTTTGAGAGAAATTTCATTTAAAAAGAGACAATTTTGCAAACTTTTCTTATGAGAAGATAGTTTTGGATGTGAGATCATACTATTGGAAAATAACTGGTTAGCCTGGGGCTCCTCTTTTCTTTCAGGATATGTCTTTAAGATAGTGTAGTTTCCCAGCATCCTTTTAGAAGTGAGGTTTTTCCCTCAGAGAATTCAGTATTACATATGTGGAGGAAATATAAACAGAGTGTATGGCACCCCTCTATAAATATATCCAAGGAGTTCTTGTCTTTAAATTTTGTTCCTCTTCTTCAATTTTTTTTTGCACCAGCTTCCTTGTCAATAGCTTTACATATTTTCTTGGTCCATTACACAAACGAGTTGTTAAGGAAGACATTTGCTATCTACTTGTGTCATGGCTGTGAATAGTTTGACTTGATCAGACTCGCCATGCCACCCTGGTTCAAATCTTTCTGCCACTTATTCTGCCAAATGCTGTGTTAATCTATTTTTATGAATGCAGTGTAGTGGTTTTATTGTCAGCAATTTTATCAGCCAGTAAACCACCTCACAACTACTTGTTACTTTAAGCTTCATAATATGATCCACTTGGGAACCAAATTACTACTTCATAAACAATTCTAATTTCTTTTACAAATTATAGACATCAGTGTATTCTCTATCTTTGCATATCTTTACTGCTACTTCTCACCCTTTACATTCGGTATGTGGCTGATTGTCAGCACTGGTGTAAATCCGCAGAGGTCGATTCATTTGCCCAGTACAGAGCTACTGAGAACATGGTCCTAGATAATTTCTTTTCCAAGTTTTGTACACTTTCTTGCCTATTATTTGAGGTTTAGAGATGACTCCCTTCTAAACGTATCCAAGAATGCATTTATTTTATTGCTAACTCTGTGATAAGCATCTCCTATGGATGGAGGAGGCCTCTGGGAATGGGTTACCTTACCAGATGTGGACATGAGGGAGGATGGGTCAATGGGTAGCAAGCAGTATTAAAGCATTCTTTGCCCACTAGTCATCTCTGTAGACTTTGGGGAGCTGAGATGCATGCCACATCACTGTGGTCTTCCTGCCAAGTGTTTCTCTGCTCATGCTGGTTGTCCTGTCACATGAAGTCCCATAGCCACATTTGCCCTATACACAGGTGTTTCTGTGGCTTCTTTGGTGGGAAAACATAAAAATTTCTTTTGATTGTTATGTTTTCTTTCATTTTTGTATTTATAAGTCAGAATCAAGGTCTGAAGACTAGGACTAAGCTGCCCTACTTGGTCTGTGATCTTTGTTCCCTGCTGTTTTTCATCCCAGACAGGACTGATGTGCACCTTGTGGGAAAACTCTGTTCTTTACGAGATCAGGACCTTTTGGCGTGCAACTGCAAATGGTAACTGTGAAGGGTCTGATCAAAGAGGAATCAGGATAAAGCCATGCCCGTGCAATGAGATTCAGTCCAAATATGTTTCCAGCTTCAGAATGTATTTCTCCCTCTAGTTTTATTCCTCAGATGAATTTATCCAGTTTCTAAGTGACAAATCGTTACTTCAGCTTGGTTGCTGGTTTCATTTACATGTCTACTGCTTTGTTGGCATATAAACTTGGCATATAAACTCTGCTTTATTCTTGAAGACTGAGTGTCCTAAATCTGAGACTGCAGAATGGCTGCTTTTCCCACTACTTTTTTATTTACAATACAGAAGGGAACAGCTCCAACAGGAGAAATGTAGAAAAGAGACAGACTGTCATGACGAGCCAAGTGTTTAGTTGTAAAGACATTTGCCTAGACTGCAGGAGATCTGGGTTCACAATCTTTACTGATACACTGTACACCTGTATCTGGCACATTCAAATTGAGGAAGAATAATCTTGTTAACATCTTTCCTATTTGTCTTTCCTATTATCTTTCCTATTTTCCAGACCACTGGGCACAGGCTGCCCAGGGAGGTCGTGGAATCTCCTTCTCTGGAGATGTTTCAAACCTGCCTGGACACATTCCTGTGTGACCTACTGTAGGTGATCCTGCTCTGACTGGACTGGAATCATACAATGGCCTAGGCTGGAAGGGATCTTAGCGATCATTTCATCCAACCTCCCTGTCCTGGGCAGGGACAATTCTCAACTAGATCAGGCAACACATGGGGACAAAACGGGGGTAGAACCCGCGACCTTGGTGTTATCAGCCCCACGCTCTATTGACTGAGCTAAGCCGCCCCCTAACCAGATGATCTTCTGAGGTCCCTTCCAGCTCCTAACATTCTGTGATTTAGGTTGGCTGAAGTTTTGTGTCCTATCTGAATCATTAATTTTGCAGTGATATTAATAAACCTTACTTGACCAAGGTTATTGTCAATATTGGCATATTTTACTGAAAGAGCTTGGTTTCAGTCAGCTTTTGATGCACAATAAAAGTAATTTTATCTCCCTCACCAAGATTTCCAGACAGATTTCCTAATTACTTGTCTAGCAAAAGATTACAAGTCTGCTTAAATACCCTGTGGTAGCAGATGAAGTCTGTATCTTTGAAAGATCCTCTGTTCATCCAAGTATCAGGATGCATAACTCGGAATATTGCAGAAGTATGTAGGCTATCGATGGCAAAGAGAGCACAGGACTGTCCTTAAAATAGACAGAAAAAATATAGAAAATGGTACGTCAGCAAAATCATCTCCAAGTATGTTTCAGAATTTTCCATGAGGCATCAGAGATCTTTGACCTAAGCTCAAAAAAAATTTATTCTGCCTTTCATTATGTATCTTAGTCACAGAGTGACACTTTAGGTTCACTTCAGCAGAGTCTATGTCATCAGAATCCGGCATGAGTCCTCCTGTGACAGCATTTGATCTATCATGTTTTAAAGAATGCAAGAAATTGAATCTACTCCATCTTCCAAGATAGTCCAAAACTGTCACTTTCTGTTCATGGCAACCTGAGCTGCGAACATGGCTTGGAAGGCAAGAGGAAAAGTATCATAAAAGCTGTATTTTTAATATTCGTATCTGAAATACGTTGGTTTCAAAAAACCAAAAAAGAATGTGAACAAAATGCCTAAAATTAGATTTTGAAAAATGTGTGATAAATTGAGGACTTGACTGAACTCAAAGCAATGCTAGCTGTTATTGAGTATACACTGAGGTTATAATTTTAATGGGTAGGTCAGGGTATTCGAAGTTCAGACGTCTGCAACAACCTCTGTGAACCAAGTTTTTAAAAGGAATCTTCACTACAAGTGACAGGCTTAAATAAAGAGTAGAAAGTGCCACCTGGGTGTAACTTCTTGGTGAATTCATTATGAAGCTCTTGTATTCGTGGGCTTTGAGAAAACCGGGTTACAAGACCAGTGAAGGAGCTTTTCCTCATGTTGTAGATGTTCATAAAGGCAATCATGACATGTGCATCTTTGCTAAACTTGAACATCCTTTCCATAGTCTGGTATGCAGGCACCGGAAATTCAATCCAAGTTTAAACCCGACTACAAACTGACTGTGTTCTTCATGGACAAGGCAAATGTGAAGTGTTCCTATCAGCTGTCTGTCGCTGGCATCCCTTGACATGAGATTAGATATTTTTCAAAATGGAATTGCACTTGAAGTGCGGAGAAATCCCACCAAGTTCTTGGTTCTACATTATACAGAAAGTCAGCCTAGATAATAGTAGTATTTCTTTCTGACCTTGTAGTCTGACAATATATTATACACCATGTGGTAAGGCTCTACCACCAGAGAGGAAAGGCAATGGGGCAATGTGAATTTAGACATTTTTGCTGCTGTGACTTTGCATTCAGTGAGCATTCCCTCTAGCTTCACTGCTGTCCTACTAAAAGAAATGCCCTGCACATTTCTCCTTCTCTTGAAATATCCCTCGAGGGGCTCCACTGAGTGAAAAGATCCTCTAAGGGCATCCTAAGGCTGCATCTCCTGAAGGTTTAGCTGAGTGCTCTTGTAGGTGAAAGGTAATGAGAGACACTAGATCAGCTATGGTTTTTCCCTCCCTTGCCTCATGTCCAGATGAAGCTTATTGCTGGCATTTTGTTCAGGTGGCAAGAGGGTGAGCACTGAAAGCAGTAAGGATTACATCTTCCCATTTCTTTGGGTTTTCTAGCAGGTATCAAGTCAGGATGGACCAGCACAAGCCCTACTAGACAGCAATGCATCAAGGGAATGGTACAGGCACTAAACTTTCTCCTTCCAACTTCAAAATGTTCTCATGAGTCCTTCCCAGGCTTCATCCACAGGTGAAGACAGGTATTTGGTAGTTACTGGTGCCTAGGCAACGAGTGCAAGATCTGTGATGAGGCTAGAAATAAAGAGAACATATCAGGATAATTTTGCTTCTTCTCTGTGCCTTAAACCCTTCAGTTTTCTACAAAGAAATGAGAAACCAAAAGGTTATATTTGTAAACTTAATCATCTGAATTTGTTTTTCATGTGCCCTTAATACTACAAAATCAAAGCTCTGCACCTCTGCCAGGCATTAAAATGCCAGATTTGAGGGTCATTAAAAGCAGCAGTGTGCTTAATCAGGAGCCTTTACAGAGCAGTACAAAGCTGCTCCTCCCTTTCTGCACATGATTTATTTTTTAATAAGAGTGCCCAAGATGGCAGCCTGTGCGTCGCACTGTGCTGTGTGAGCTGCTCTGCAGCAGGATGTGGTGATCTGCAAACTCTCTGCAGTGTTAATGTCTAGGTGAACAAGTTGGAGGAAACAGTGCATTCTTACCGCTTTAAATGTTTTTCCCAGTCATATTGGCCCGTCTCATTCTGCGAAAAGAAAGCAGTTGCAAGACTCATTATGTAGATATGAATTTTTAAATGCCGTAACTTTATTACCCTCTAGTTTCCTACATAGACTCCAATATTAGGTAACCCGAGGTATAGAAGCTGACTCCTTGGGTGTTTTGTGAGTTATCTAGCCTTCATCAGAAGACACTAGCAGGCCATTATGGCAAGCCTGACTTATTATCTTCACCCTCAGATAGCAAGAAGGATGGATGTGTGAGTGGATGAACCTTCAGTTGAGTTTTTATGAGTGCAAAATGTAGTAGAGTCAACTGAAAGATAAGCAGTTGTCCCAGTTTGTTGTAGCTCTAGGAATCCCTTTTGCTGGGATTCATCACTCAAGTTAAACACAGGGTCTCCTTGGTAGGTGTCATCTTCTTCAGAATGGTTTAGAAGCCAGGCTGGCTGTGCCAGCTATCCACACATTTTATACAGGAAGAATATGGCTTCATGTGTTCCCACCCTGAAAAAAAACTAGCAACCAACCTAGCCTGCATGGTCTTCTCCCATCCCTTCATCCTTCCAGACAAGGTTTGCTGCCCCATCTTCAGTCACCACAGCCACAGTTGCTGGGGACTTGGGTGGTCTTTGCTGCCTTGTCTCTCCAGTGCTGCCAGCCTCACCTGGAGCTCAGGTCATCAAGCTCAGCAGCAGCTTTCAGCCTGGGCTGCAACCAGGAGAGCCTCAATACCAGGGGTTTGCACTCAGTTTGACTGCTTCTCCTGTAACAAAAGTATTGTAATTAGACCAAGTACCTCAGGACACAGACTTACCACAGGTCAGGCTAGTATGTACCAGAGCTAGTATTTACCAGAGGACTGCACCTCCTCTGTCGCCCCACCTTTGTCCCTTTGGGATGTATGACTACTATGCTAATATTCATAAAAGGACAAGGTTTTAAAGTGGAAGAGGACATCCATGGGGAAAGCTAGTGCTGACATGTGAACAATCGTAAATGAGGCAGGCACCTGCTGTCTTAAAGCATTTTCAAATATTAAAAATACATAATTGCGGGCATAAGTTGAAAGAGTGCACAGGGAGCTTTTAAAGCGGAGGGCTGGTGCTTGCATGAAGGATTGCCCTTTCATCTCCCTGATCCTGGCAGCCTCCAGGAGGAGTCACATTCAAATGGCTGAAGGATTAAGAAAAGAAGTTCCATGTGGTGGACAAAATAAGGATCGCATTTGCCCTTTCGTTTTAAGTCTTTCTTTTTTCATTCTGAGGCTTTGCTAAATAAACAAATCCTCACACTGTGAGCTGCGGTTTATTTGTCTGCATTTCTCACACAAACCTGCCTCTTTCAGGATCAGTCTTGTGAGCCATGGAGACAGTTCTGAAACCCTGGGGACAGGCAGTTGTGCATCTGATTTTGTTGTGGTGAAGGGAAAGGTTTTCAAACAGATCCGATGACGGTGAGCAAGCACTTTATGAGAAACATAAAGTGAACCTGCAACTCGGAAAATGCTGAGCCTTTTGAAACCTATCCGCTTAGGCAGAATTTGATGGAGGAAGGAAAAAAGTTTGCTTGTTTTTTCCTTTTTTAAGCTTGCAGATGGAGCCTCAGCTCTTATGAGAGCAGGGAATGAGTAGCATGGCCATGAGCCAGACATAGGACTGGTAGGCTGTGTTGCGATTGCCCCAGATAGATGTGTTGATCCCTTGGCGGGAAGCATCCTCTGCTGTTCCCATCCCGAACAGCTTCTGATCACACACTGACAGCTGAGCTGTGGTGTTGAATATCAGAACACTCAGGAAAGATTATAAAGGAACCTGCTTTTTATCAGAGCTTGAACTGGGAGAGTTCATTTCCCTCTAATTTAGCCAAAGTTTTCAGCCCAGTCGGGTATGTTTTGCTGATCTTGCTGCATAAACTAATTCTGCTTGTGTGGCCCTGCGATTGACATATTTGAAGATTAGCCTGGGTGGGTTTTCTAAGTGTGCACGAGCTGGTTCAAAGAGCAATGAAGACAGAAGCCTCAGATTCCTCTGCCTTTTTTGCTGTAGGATCCAGAGGCATCTCCCAAGTTATAAATACCCTACACCACTATGTGCTGCCATTTCTAGGAGTGACCTATATTGTGTAGCTGTGGGTGCAAAGATATGTAGCCAAAGGATGCATTAACTCATGTCCTGAGGACAAGAGGTTTTGTGAAATCCTGAATGACCATGCAGCACAGGAAGGATTTAGCACTTATCTGAAGGACTCAGGCTGATTAAACACTTGGTATTCTTCTTCTGTATTTGGGAATACTGAAGTGCTGAACATACTGTGCTAGGGTTTGAACTTCTGTCTAAAAGACACCAGTAAACCTCAAAGATGAAGTGCTAAAAGGATACCAGATGTTTTACTGTATGTATCCTGGTGTTACCACAAGACAGATCTCAGATTTGCATGGTAGTTCTTTACCTCCCTCTTGCTTTTTTAAAAGAAGGTATCCTGCCCCAAAATCAACCCCAGATCTCTAACAGGCAGCACTTCTCACAGCATATGAAAAGCCTCCAAGGGAAATATTTTGAAAATGTTGCAACTGGTTATTGATAGAATAATGTTCACTGTGCTTCTGCCAAGAGAGCTTGGCTTGGTTTGGCTGTACTTCTTTGTATGCTGGTCCCGAGCCTGAAAAGGAAATTGAGACCAGGTAACCTAAGTCAGCACTTACCTGTGCTTCCAGTCACCACCGGTCCCACCACAGGGACAAACTTGGGGACACTGGTCCTGGAAGGCTGATGGTAGCATAGGCTTGGAGGGTTGTGAGTGGGTGCCTTTCTCGAGTCCCATCACAAGCTTACTGCATTATGTTACTCACGGAGTCCTGCCTTTCTGTCTCTATTGCCCTATTAATGCAGCGCAGGTAATAACTCATAGCTTGCTTGTGAAATGCTCTGAACTCAGAGTACCTCATTATAAATGTGGAAAATGTGATTTATTTATTTTTTTCCTCACATGATGAAGATGAAGCTCAAAGTTGTAGTGAGATGACAAGGGGTGGTGTAGCAGATACAGGCCATGTCTGTCTCCGGCAGCCTCTGCTTGAGGAGTGTATGAAGAGGGTAGCCATGTTCATCTGTCAAGAGAAAGCGTTTTTAGAATGGTTGAAGCCTCTTGGAAGGTTAGAAGTCGTTAATTTTTGTTTTCTTTCTTTCCTTCTTTTTTTTTGTTTATTTTCTTGCATCATAAATTTTCCCAGTGTGTGGATTTTTTTCCTGTAAAGCATGAGATAAAAGTGGAGGGGAGACAAAATAATTCCAGTCACTTCTTTTAACTGTGGTTCAGATGTTTGGGATGATATTTTCATTTTGTGAACTGGGACACCCTCTCTCTCCTCTCAGAACAGGAGTGCATGCAAAGGCCGTTAGAGCTATGATATAACCACAGAAAAGATTCCCTTTGAATCAGCACTGTTGCATGGCCTGAAGCAACACTAATTTATGTGTGCTTGCATGCTTAAGACAGGAAGCATCAGTGGAGAATACAAATAGACCAGAGTTTGACCCAATGGACATGGAAGATACACATATCCCCTGGAAGAAAATCTCCCAGCAGGGTCTATATGTCTGCTTTTCAGACAACTGTCCATTTCTCTCAGATACTTTGTCGCCTAAAAATAACGTTGTTTCTTGAAGAACCTTCAGTAGTGCTGCTGAGACCCTCCCAAACAGGATCACATAAGTACTAGCTAGCCTAGTTCGTGAATATTTGTAATTAATGCATATGCCATAATTTGTATTCACTCAGCTATTCTTCCACCCCGTATGGTGGCATCAAAGTAGATACAGGGGTTTTAAATGCAAAGGGCTGATTAAGAGGAGAGGGGAAGGAAAATTTCACACTTCAGTTAGTGCTTTTGAGTCAGACCCTCTGGCTGCAGATTGCCTAGTGCAATCGGCTGCTCCCCACAACTGCTGCCGAGCATGAGAAACAATCCAACTTGCCCTGAAGTCTCTGGTTAATGGCAAAGGTCACAGGAAAGCAATATTGTGGTATTCGACAAGTTAACACTGCAATTAAAAGAGAGTCTATAAAATAAAATCCTGCTGATGGTTGGCTTGTCAACACTGTATCTTTGCATTCTGACTGATATTCAGGACAGGTGCCTATGAAAAGCAAATTAAATCCATTCCTACTGCGCAGCCTGCAGAAGGAGTCTGTCTTTCACACCAGGAAAGGCACAGACAGGACTCAGAACCGCTCAGAGGCGTGTCCCGGTCACATCCTGGCAATGTGCCCCTCTGCTGAAAGAGGTGTTCAGTGCAGTGCAGCCATCTCTGCAATCTCTCTAAAAAGGTGTTTGGCTGTTTGTTCTTTTCCAACATCTCCAGGTTCACACTTGTGGCTTCTTTCAGACCCCTTAACTTTGCCCTCACCCCCATTTCCTATCCTTTTTAATTCATGTGTAACGAAGTGAGGAGACAGAAAGCACAGGAAACGTGTGATGCCTTAGACAACAGACGTTGCTGCCACTGCAAGCATTTCCAGAGGATCAGGCTGAAGGACATTGCTCCTTGCACGGAAAGGTGGTTTGATATGGAGGCAGGATAGGGACAAAAGGACGCTGTGTGTGCCACTAAGTCATATTAGCAGCTTCTTGGCTGCTAACAACCTCTTTGGTCCCCTCCAAATTATCATTTTGACTTCAGGGCATGCAGCCCGCTCAAGGGGCCAGGCAATGTGTTATGGTCTCTCTGGAGGTGGCAGAAGTCACCAAGCAGCACTTTTTGGCTTTTATGCCATGGGGTAACAGAGAAAGTAGAGGAACAGCTTAGACGACCCTATTGTACAGCCCTCCCTGCACATGGCTCTGCATGGTACTGTGAACATCCATTTGTGTCATAGTCCATTTGGATCCAAGCTGGTTTTCTCACGATACCTGGAGTAGAGCAACATGCCGCTGTGCTGCCCCAGTGCAGAGCTGTTCATCACAGCCTCTGCACATCCATGCTGCCTTCTCCCCCTTCTTTTGGGCAAATTTGCTCAAGACTTCTAGTGTGCAGTGCTGGAACACCCCATGTTATCCCCCAGCTGAGGAAGCACTATTTTAACATGTGAAATTTATCAGTAAGGGAAAAAAAAATAATAAAAAAAAGAGAACATGTAAATACACTCAGATTGTGCAAGCCCTCGAATGTGTTGGAGGAGAAGCGATTCCTCAGTTAAACCTCTTTGTGTGAATCCACTTCCATTGCTTCCACTGCCCAGGTGAGTCTAGTAACATTTTGCAGTCCAGAAGAGACCACAGAAACATTTGTCTGGTCTGTTGTCTGCAGAAAAAGTCCTTTCCAAACTGCCTTCCTCTAAGGCACTCAGCCTCTCAGAAAAGCGAGGTCTGCTTAGGAAGGAAACACAAACCAAGTACATGGGGAAAGGGGATGCCTCCGCACAAAAACTTAAATTCCTGGTGGTGTCTTTCTCCACTCAAATAATTGAAAAAGGACAATATCCAAATTAGTGGAAGCTTTGAGACTAAATTATTTAAGTTATCAAACACAGGGACAAAACATTTGGGACCCATTCTCTTCCCACAAGTATTGTGCAAGACCCACTGAAGTCTGCAATGGGTAAATGGTTTCCCTTAACTCTATTTCCTTTCCTTTATTTCCTTTCTAGTGCTCTCTGAAATAGGTTTCCTTTTCTTTGGTTTATTAGTTTTGTCTGAACCCGGCTTCGTAACCTTCTGAAGTGACCATTTTTGAAGACCACTCCTGGCTGTTATCACAGGTTGATGTGGTGTGTGCAGCTCACAGCTGTTGCCCATGAAATATTCCTTGGTGCTTGCCCTGCAAGAAGAGGAGGAGGTTCTGGTGAAGTAATAGGCCAAGAGTCAACTGGAACAGTTCCTTATAGCAGACTGGGAAAATAGCCCCATTTTATTTGTCCAAATTACACTTGAAAAGCTATTACTGAAAGTTTCTTGTCAGAAAATGGAATTTTCATTGTCCAGAAAACTTACAATTTTAATTTCAAACCAAGACTAGAAGTGAAAATTAAATACCAGCTGAAGTTTGGGAAAATTTTTGTTCCTGAAGCATTGAAATTACTTTCTTGAAATGCTTCGTAATGGTAATTTAGAACATTTTGCTCTTGTTTCTGCATGTCATAATAGTAGCTAAAATTATTCTATGGAAACAAGATTATTTGAAAGTATCACAGGGAAATGTAATTGCCTGATGAAAGCTCTGATGGAATTTGATACCTTCCTGCAAAATTTCCTGATTTTGTCAAAAAAACACTTACTGTTGTGAAACTTGAACAAGCAGCCTTTTTGGATTTGTTTGTATTCCATCATCATTTGCGATATTTTGTGTGAAAACAACAAAAGCATCAAAGCCAAAGAAGAGAAAAGCTGGTCTGGATATCTTGCATTTAGATAATCAACACAGAAAGAGAAATCACAGCGGTTTTGGTCTATGTTGCCTTTAATTTTCTGCTCAGTTGACCTAATAATTTAGTCTCACCAAGCTCCCTTCATGGTATCTAATCACAGCGAACTAAGTTTAGCATATGTTGACAGAAAATTCCATCAAAGCCTTATGAGGACCATCTTTCTTCTCTTCTTCCTTCTAACATGGAAGGAGATGAGTTTCTGCAGCACCAGGCGGTGCTACCAGACCTGAGAAGACATCCTCTCTCCATCTGGCAGCCACCTCTGCTGCACTCCACATTTTTCGCAGTGCCTTAGAATCTGCCTCTGCACGGGATGCCTCTAGTCCCGCTCTGCAATGCACTTAGTCCCTGCTCAATTTTCTCTCATAAAGGTTGTAACTTTATTTATTTCTTTTAGAGCTGAGCTCAAAGGGTTGTAACAGCTAGATTGTGTTGTGTGTAGGGGTGGAGGAGATGCCAGTTATTAGCTGCTGTTTCACAGCACGCTTGTCTTTCTGGATAAACTCTTTTTTGAAGCCTAGTCATCCTGTGAACCACTTATGAACTATGAATGATAATCTTTTGCATCATGTAGGCAAGAGGCACTGTTAAGGCTTACAGGGGCTCTTGGATAGGAAGATCCTACCCACAAGGAGTTATTCACCCGCCTTTGCAAGTGTGGTAGTTCTCTAACACTAATACTCCTATTACTGCTAACATATCAGCTCTGCTAGGCAGGGGGATAAAGCCCACATTATTAGCATCCAAAATACATATCTATTAATAGCTGCTCACTGCTTCTTAATTAGATCAGCATATATTGAAGACATGTAGCTGAATTAAACTAGACAGAATAAAGAGCTATAACCAGAATTTGCAGATTTTTACCTGGATTTTTCATTGTTGTCTTTGTAACAACAATGAAATTTTTCTTAGGATGCTGCCTTGACAAAATATAGGGCTCCTATAGAGAGAATAAATAACATGGCATGCATTTCCCCCCACCCCACTCCCTTCTTCGTGATTGAATTTTTCAGCACCTAATAACAGTTCTTGCCAGCACAGCAATATATCATTTCTAAATCTCAACACACAGAAAAAAAAGTGAGTTTAGACACTATTGAAGCAACTAAAAGTTGGAACTGAACTCTTGGCACTGAGTATGAAGTCTGATGTTTATTCAACTTCTAAAACATCCCAGGCTCCATTTCGGAACAGGCTATTGTTGATATTTTAATTCAATGTCTGAGGACTTTGCGACTTCATTCAGGGTTTCTAAAAACTCTATTAAATGTTCCAGTTGCTTTTGCAGAATTCACAATTGTCCTCTGTGACTGACTGCTTTTTTTATTACTGGTGAGGGGTTTTTTTACCTCCAGCCTCAATAATTCAGACCTGTTAAGTGCTGATTGATTCTTTCAATGTCTTGAGAAGCACTAAAATTTCAGCCAGGTTCTGCAGCTAACTTGTTTGCTCTATGAAAATTCATAGGATATCCAAAAGACCTCGCCTGTTCCCACTCATGATGCGACTGTGCCAACTGATTCTAACACTTTTGACAGATGTACAGTGATTGGTGAAGGCAAGCAAGGGAGAATAACATATCACCAGAGTATAGAATCAGTCAGCTATAGCAACAACAACGAAAACCAGCAAAGCTGTCCTCAAACTGAAATAGAAAGCAATGTTTTCAAAAGTAGACATTCACTCCTCCAGTGGGAGTCACTTGCCATGCACCCACATGTTTCATGTACTCTATGGAGGACAATGGAAGTTTCATGGCCAACAAGTGCTTTTCTAACACTTAATGGTATGGAAACTATCTGCTTAATCATGCCTCAGAAATGCCTGTATGACCTCATAACGCTGCTTGTGTCAAGGGATTTTATTTGTTTTTGTTTCACAAGCTGGAAGTTGAATTCACTTAAATGTACCATATCAGAAATGCTGGGGCAAGATTTCTGCTCCTCAACTCTCTGAGGGATGTCACACCAGGTTGGGGAGGGCAGTTAACATGGAGGGATGATGCGTCATCTACATTAATGTGAAAGGAAGTGAATAATGAAATGACTCAATGACTTTGCTGATGAAATTAAACACCATGACCAGAAATGGAAAGTGTCGGAAGTGAAAAGACAATTCAGGAAATACATCAGAAGAAAACTTGTCATTTGTCTGTCAGTAATAACTTTGGAAGAGGCTGGCTAGGTGGAGGTATGGTAGCCATTCTAATGACAGATCATTAGACACGTCAGGAAAAGTTCATCTTGTACCCAGACTCTTTTGTTAGGTCTTCAGTCAAATGTATTTTTATTCCTGTTGTATATCCTTAATAACACGGATATTTAGGTTTCATAATGCAGAACAGAGGAAGTTTGGCTGTCCTTGTGTAGCAGAAAATATAAAAGAGAGGCATGACTTTACTATTCAGGAGGTCAGCAGCAGACCTGAAACTAGACAGATCTACTTTTGTCTCTAATCACTAGGAACTGATGCTTTCATTTACTACTTGTATCTTAGGAGATTACAGATGAAAACACTAAGAAATAATACCAAAATAAATTTACATGTTGCTATTATGTGGAATTATATGATGAGCATTTTAAGACAACAAAGCTGAATGTAATTAAACCAGCATTATAAAGATGTTCCATGGCTCTTGGGCTCTCAGTTGTTTTAGTGTCAATCTTGATTAACTGACCGTATGAGAAAATTTGCCTCAGATGTAAAATGTTGTAATCAAGATTGACAGCTATCCAGTAATGTGGCATTCTTCAGTCTGTAGTGTTTGAAATATAGAATTTTACTCTGAAATGGATAGCTGCATGTTATCACTGGTGTAGATTTAGTAATTTGGAAAACAAAATCGACATATTTCCAACTGGTATGTTATCTTTTGAACAAGATGATACAAAACTAGGAGCTTTGGTCCTGAGTGTTGGTTGTTAGGTGTGCATTGGTTCCTATCCTGATAAAAACAAAATAGCTGGGATTGACTGCCCACTCAGGCTATCTCTGTGGACAGCCAACAAATGCTGCTCTACTTCAGCATCTGTTCTTCAAAATCATTGACACATGCAATGGTGGGAAAGAGCTTTTGTTGGAAGAAAGCATCTATGCTTCCTTTGTAAGAGAGTAATTTCTTCAGAACCTGCCTGACCCAGTAGAATGCCTTTGTCTAATAGGACCCTTTCTGCTTCACAGTATTTTGATGTCCTTTCAGAAGAATCTGAATATTAATCATAGACAGTATATCAAGGTCCTTAGTTTGCTTGGACCTTGGCCACTTGATATTACAGGGCATTTACATTGAGGTAGCCTTCATACCCAGCAATATACAAAACAACGATGTGAGTGCAGTGGGGTTTCATTCAGACTATTGACTTTGCAATCCAAATAAATATGTTCCTATTTAAAGTGGGCTCAGCTCAAGAAAGTTTTGGTACTAGTCTACACAGAGGCTTAAACACTTGGATGTATAGCATGACGTCTTAGTTACTGAGCTTTAAGCTCTTCAATATTAGGGAATTCGTAACATAACACTGAGACACATGAAGGAAAACCAGAGGTTTGCTAGAGTAAATGACTCAGTGATGAGGCCATCACTGATTTTCCACTTGTGGCAAAGTAAAAAGTCCTACAGATGTTATTTTGGTGAGCAACAAGCTCACCCTAACAAGCAGCCTACTCAGAGGGTAGAAGTCTGGCAGTGAGGATTACTGGAGTTTCTTAATTTCTTTTCTCCTTGCCTTTGATTAACAGACTGTCAAGGCTGTTCTTCACTGATAGCCCTGCAGCACTGGCAGGTATAAGCAAGATAAATGTTGCTTTGAATGAACTTGACTAGGCCAGTGCAGTCAATGGTGAACCCAAGAACTGAATGGATGTGTCCCTATCAATATATTTGCTCAGAGCATGAACACTTCAATCCATCAAGGTAGTAGCCCATTTCTGAGGGAAACAGAAGGCCAAGAGATGACTTGCTACAGGATATTTTCAAAGATTGGAGCTCAAATATTTGTATTTCTTACCCACCTCAGCTTTGTGACTACTAGCCCTTGAAAACACACGTGAAACGTGTCACCCAGTGCAAGGAAAAGAAGCTGTTTGCTGACCAACCAAGGCCAGTTGGTCGCAATGATTTCTGGAGTGCTTTGCAGCAGAAATCCAGCTGGTCAAACTGGACTGTCTGCTCACAGGGCATCCCTGGCACATCCAGCAGTTTGAGCATCACACACTGTTGTGACTATTTTCAGTTGCATTATTTGGTTTGTCCATTCCATAGGGCTCAGTACTGTAGGTCAGAAAAAACAGAGGCTGAGGAAAGCAAAAGCAGGGATAGCCCAGCTAGACACAACTGCTGATGGGAAGAGCCTAAGCACAGCATTTTCAGAGACAGCATTTTTAAGTGAGCTTGTCCTCTCAGCTGCAAGCAGGATTCTATGATTTAATGGAGAACATGTGTATCCTGCAGTTAGTAGTCTATACTGTGAAAAAAAAAAGTATTCTACATTGATATCTATGCTTCCAGAGCATCAATATTTTATTTGCTAGAGTATGGATGTTGGAAATATTCACACACTTTCTGGATGGTATGTTATTCATCACCCAAGAACTATTCCCAATGCCCATTAACAAATGAATCCATTGTGTTGGTGAACAGCTTCAAGATCAAGTAATATTTCAAGTCATCAAGAACTTTTTCTAGAAATCTTTGCACTAAAATACAGTGAGATGATTTAAAGATTGTTTAAAAGCAAATGTATTTGTTTTACTCGTATACTTGTTACATTGTTTGTTTCATTGCCCATAATATAATTATATTCTTAATTAGTGCTTCTAAGAAGCTTCTAATTATGGATCACACTGGAAAAAGAATAGCTGAAAAGATTTTTAGATGGTTCTTACCATAATGAGCTGCTCAAAGTATGGGTACTGGGGCGTTACTAGACCCACATATTGATCTTGTTGATACCATATCATTATATTAAACAGAAGCAAATGAAAATATATCAGACTAGAAAGCCAACACACTCACAGCAGTGTTTTTAAAGGCAAGTGAGATATTTTTCTATGCAATAGTTGCTGCTTTCAGAGTCTGAGACTGAATTGCCTGTAAACCACATTATGTAAACTGGCATTGTAACATTAGCCATTGCTCTAGAGAATCTGCAAAGTAGGAGGTGGTAATCAGGATCAGTGGGAAATAAAGCCCTCATAAAAGACTGGCTTCTAAAACAGTGGCCATTTGGACCATATGGTTAAAATGCTGCATTAAATTGCCTTAGTACTATGGGAAACCTAATGTTGTTAGCATATCCTGAAGCAACTCATATCTGGACAGTTCTAGCAAAAGTTTGGCCCTCTTCCTCCTTTTTCAGACCCTTGAGGATTGGTTTCATGGCACTGTCAGAATAGAATGGTTGCAGGAAAAATTTGGATACTATGGAACACTTTTGTAAAGCATCAAACCCAGTTTTTGAGCAGGATTGCTTGAAGCACTAGAATTGGCAGGTTCATATATAGCTGCAGTATAACCTTAGCAGCCTGGTAATGTTTTGTCTCATTGTAAATTGTTGTTTTCTTGAATTTGATGAAGGATAAATGAAATCTAAACCCATCGGTTTGGAAGAGGTCACCCAGAACATTGGATGCAGACTTTTGCAAAAGCAGGACACCAAGCAGTAGGCAGCTAGTTGAAAAAAGTCCACAGGTTACTCCTCACACCAGCAAATGCCATAAGACATGCCTCATTTATGATCAGTGTAAAACATTTAGTAGATGAACAAATGCCATAAGTTTATGACAAAAAGAAGAGAGAAGAGATGGAGGAAATCACTGATGTCCCTGTGATTCTAGAGCAGTCAATAAACAGTTTCCCTTAAGTGTATGGTAAAGAGATAAGGCACGTGATAGAGGCAAGACAGAAATGCCTCAAATTTTTCTGCCAGTCTTACCTGGAGGGAATATTCCCTCCTAGCCTCAAATCTGGTGGTTCAGTGCAAGCATTGCATATTTCAGAAAGCACAATTTCATTAGGAGTCCTATAAAAGCAGCCTCCCTCTCATGTTGAAATTTGGCTGCTCTTTGGTGCCTAGAGAAAGTAGGAAAAAAGGCCACTAGCCACAAATTTAATTCTGCAGCCAGATAAGAAATGAATGTGAAAATCTTACTGTCCATTGCATGCAAGAAGCTTGAGACTTGTATCCTGTGGCTAGAGAGACGAGAAAAAAAGTCACCACTCGTCTTCTCCCCTTACAAAGCTGCCTGGATATATTAACAAATCAGACAAAATACTTTATTCTCAGGGACAACGCAAGATGATGGAAATAGAGCATGAGGTGGTGTCTTAAGATGATGTGAGACATTCTGGTTAGTATTTCAACAGTGACTCTGCAAAACATTGCTGGTTTTGCTTTCTGTTAATATTGTCAGGTAATTTTCTCAATTGCTTTTAATTTTGCAAACACAGTAACTCCCTCGGTGCATTTGCAATCATGTAGTTGTTCCACTGCCTGACCAGAATTGTCTACTTTTTTTTTTAGTTTTGTATTTTCTTACTTAACAACAACTGACATGGTCTAGGCCTTATTCTGCAATTCTGAGCCATTTTTCTTCTGAACTGATCCTTTCTAAAAATAATTAGCAGAATATTGGTGATTATCAGCCAGTACTTCTGCAAAAAAATGCCCTCAGATGGAGTGGGAGCCTTCAGGTATCTGCTTAGAGTTGGTTTTAATGCCAATATAGGGTTTTGAACCCATGTTGAATGTCCACCAAACACTGCAAAAGCCCAGTCAGACTCATTGGAGGGGAGATATTCCTTTAACTGTGCTGCAAGAAGAATTTCTCCATCCCTTTTTAAAAGAAGAGAGGTTAAAGATGAGAAACAGCACTGCAGCGTATGTCCCCTAGATATACATTTTTCCCTTCACACCTAAGTAAAAGAAACCTGTAATAGGGTCTCTTTCTAAGACATGTTCTCCTACTGCTCCAGCAACCACTCCACAGAGAATAGCTTCATTTTCTCACAGCTGTCATCTTGTAATAAGGTCTGTACAAAGCACCTGCTCCTTTAGCAGCTTCTGTCAGTAGGCTTGAGGCAGAGCCACGGGCAGTATCTGCCCAGCTTTCAAATTTGCAGATAACTTGGCAGGTACTATATCATCTGGTCCTTGGATTTGTGGATAGATACCAATAATCTTCACTTTCTTCTGGTCTTCCCTTCTACAGCAAACCTGTTCGAAGCCACTTTTGATGTATAGCTGTGACTAACTCGTTGGGTTTGGATATCTGGGATCACTAACGCTTCTTTCAGATAATGCCTGTTTTGGGGCACATAGGTCAAGAACTGATCAAAGGGCAATGTTTAGAGCCAAGAGGTTTGGCAGAGGCTTGTGCCTCCAGTATTTCAGCTCTTTCTGTGGTCCATGAGCCTCTCTACAACCCCATAGACAATTTCTCAGGGGAGTTTCCTCAACACCCAGCTCCTTGTTTCCCTGCAGTAACTATTGCTGCTGAGACCTGTGAAGAATGGCATTGATTCTGACAGCTTTACCTGTAAGAAAGGAGCCAAAATGAGGAGACATCATCCCATGGAAGTGATGAGATCATCCCTTTGGGGTGACTTACCTCTTCCCATGTGAGAGAATGCAGATGGCAGGCTGAAGACAAATCCTACCAGAGCTGCTATTGGAATCATGGAGGCTTCAGACAGAAGCCAAAGATGTTCAGGACCTTCTTTCCTGCCACCTCACCACTGGGTAGGTTGTGAAGTTGTTTACTTAGCAAGGTAAAGCAACTACCTGAGTTGGACTCTGGGTTGGACTCTGAAGGAGTCTTCAGCTGAGGTAACAGCCTGCCTTTGGGGGGCTTGTGTTGGATGGCCCCAAGGGGGGAGACTTTGGTGTGTCTTAGTTTTAGCCACAGCACTGGACTATGACAAAAGTGTGGTAGAGTGAGCAAGGCTTGAGGCGAAAAAAGACTACATGGCTGAAGCATTAGAACATGTCACAAGGAGATGCAGTGAATGGTGACCTTTACACATTTTGATTTAAAAAGCTGAAAATTTTAATATCTAAACCTTAGTCCTAGGATTTTTTTCCTTCCAGTCTAGGATTAATCCCTGTTAAAATAGCGTTCTTGTTTTAAAATGAAAAATACACATGCTGGTGTCACATATAAAAATTGTTTTAGAAAAGGCATGAATTCATCTTAGTGGCCTCTGGCTGAATTCATCAGTATCCAGCCTGACCATTTTCCCAATGCAGGCAGGGAGCCAAAGCAATAAAAAATGTCTGTCCTCCTCGTTTGTGCAAGAGGGCTTGAAAGGGACACGCAAGAAGACGTTGTACCAGGGGCCTTCAAACCACTTTCATCTGAGGACATATGGCCTTTCGGTGGTGCTCCTACTCCACTGCCTTTCCTTCTTTTTCCCTTTCTCTCCCTATACCTTGCTGTGAAATCTCACCTCCTCCCACTGTCTCACGGGTGTCATAACACACGCTTGGCATTAGGCTGAATACCCCAATGTGGCTGCAAGGTAGCAGGGTGGTTGCTGGATCAGACTTTTGCTTGCAGGGTGGATCCTTAGAAGGGAAGGCAGCCAACTGAGTGGTGCAGGAATTGGCCCCATCTCCATCTCTTACCGGGGTGGGTTTTCCTTAATTGAGAAGTCCAGTCTGCTGTGCTAAAATTTTTAAATGTCTTTTCCATTTGTGAAAGCAACGGGCTAAATCTTAAAAGTTAATGATTTTATTGAAAGGCAGAGAAAGAATCAGCAGCTAAGTTTGAAAATCTTACTGTAATTACCAAGCTGGTTGGTTACTGGGAGAGGGATTGCTGGTGAGTAGTTGGAAGAAAAATGAGGAATCGGGATTTGGATGTTCAATATCCAGCTCTGACTCAGTCAGTAATGCATGAAAAGTTTCTTAAACTCTTTATGCCTTAGGTTACCATAGTGGTACACAGCAGTACTTAGTTATCTCCTAGGCATTTAGAAGATTTATGAATATGGGGCCTGAAAAGTACATTGCCATCAGACAATGAAGGATATTACTATCTACAGATGCCAAGAAGCATTTGTAGCCTCAGCACTCTTGGTGAAAGCTGAACATAGAAAATGTTTAGAAATAATACTAGTAAAAAAGGAAGTTAGAATTCCCTGAACTGGCAAAAAGATATGGTGCTGTTGATTTTGGGCCAAAGATTAGAATTGCTTAACCATTGCTAAACTGTGATCCTTGTAGAGTATTTTTTCCACTGCTGGAGAAAAGCAACCATATCCTATTCACTACTTGTTACACAGCATTTACAATGGAGTCACAGCACACAGAAAGGCAGCACAAAGTGAGGTGTCATATAAATCCAGCTGGACCCCACAGAGCAAGAGATAGGGGAGCAGCACAGGTTTCTCATTAAGACAAGCTTGACTTTCAGCAAACTGAGCTAAAGATTATGTTAAAGTCTAAAAATCTTCAAGTGGAAAATCATTCCTTTAAACCCTAGAATTCTAGGCTGTAATTTTAGGAATTTTTAGGTTTAGCTGACTGACTGTAGTCAGTACAATACTCCTTTTTTAGGTACTGCAGGTATTGTAAGTCTGATTCTCTTCTAATACCCTGTTGCTAGGAAAGGCTGCATCTGATTTCTTTTCAGGTAGTTCAGATAGCAGTGAACAAAGTCAAACAGGAACCAGGCTCTTACAAAGCAGAACTTACCAGAGAAACATTTCCCGAGTTGAACTTGTGCTCTCTGTCCCTTTTTGACTCACAGGAGTGGAGAACAAGCGTCACTGGGGCTGTGATGGAGGAGTGAAGTAGCAAAGAATAATGTGTGGCTTTGATTACTGCTAGCTGAGCACTACAGATGTTCGAGTTTTACTGTCTTTAGAGCAGCAGACTGATGAATGTCATATGAATGGTTTCTCTGCCAAAGTGAGCAGCAGGATTTACTCACAGGCTTGTGGGCAGGTAGGGGTGTAAGAACAAATTCTCTGCTGCAATGGCCCTGCAGCTGCGGCTGCTAAACACGTTTGGAAAGACAAGACTGAATGTTCATGTTGGCATCAACGACCCAAGGCAGTGGGGAAGTGCCATGGCATAGTCTGTATGTCTTCCCAGCCTTCCTGATATTTCATCATTCCTAGGAGACCATCTGAGCTAATGCTCCCCTTAGTTTATCTTGAGTGCCCAGGGAAAACTCGATACACCAATGATCTTTCAGAAATGCCATAGACTGTGATGGGAAATAGTCTAAGCAGTGAGTAGAAGACACAGATGTGAGACATGGTAGTATACAGAACTGTAGAATTATCATATTGTTAGTACATCCTCAGAATGGACTGCAGCAGCTAAATTTTAATTTTCAAACACGCTTACATAGCTGAGGCTTTCACAGCTGAGGCTGAACCCCCCATGCTGACCTAAACCTTCCCAGTTCGCACAGAGTTCCTCAGAAGGAAGGCTCTTCCATCCAGGTTCAAGGAGGCAGCCCAGGCAGCCTGGCAGGCAGTATCTATGCCTCATGAGCTAAATAAATGTGGTTGAGCTTCTGCTGACATTAATAATTTAATTCAAACTTGAAATTCAGAGTTAAAGGAAGCTTTTGATGCACTCCTCCTTGTAGGTAGCCACCAGAGACACGGAAATAAAAACACACATGGGAAAAGCCAGAAATTGCTTGTTGCTTTAGGCTTATTTTAATTTGTTGCACGGTATGGAATGTGTCAGCCCTTCATTTTGCTGGTGTAACTAAAATTATTAGTTCTTCAACTTTGTTTTTTTTTGTGGTGGCTCTGGGGCTAAGAAACTCAAAATAATGAATGCGCAATCTGTCAGCAAGTTTAGCTACTATTACTGGGATTATAGCCAGGAATGTATGTGACAAAAGCAACGAATCTTTCTAAAAAGGGATCGAGAAGTTGTGCAGTTTAATAAAAGACACAGAAATTGAGAATCCTCTGAGCAAGAGGAGATGCTGGAGGTTTTAAACAAACCTAAGTATTTACTTTCTTCATTTACTATGGTGTAAGGAACTTGTGCTCATTAAGCACTTGTGAAGGGATTTGTTCCCATCATACAAACTAAAGTGGAGTCCGGACTCATCATGCAACAGAATGTGACACGTCAGATGAGTGTCGACCCCATACTGAAGAAAGGAGTGGTGTGGGAAGGGGCATGTTTTTCCCAAATCCAGGGACAGAAATCATGTTCTGAAGAATGTGTTTGGGAGTAAGAGTGTCCCATCCCCAAATCTCTACATGCGCTACTCATCAGATCTCAGCTTTGTCATGCATCTAGTTTGCTAGCTCCAGCATTCCTAGGAGCAGCCTCTCACTGTGCTGTATTAGGGAATGATTAAGCTGTCACCCAGCTGCTCTGCTTTTTAGTCCTCTGGAAACGCTTGACAAACAGCCCATGCAGCATGGGGGGAGGCTAGACCAGTGGCATGTGCAGAAGTGGTCTGCAAGCAGAGGTAACAGCAAACCTGGCGTTCTTCGTGGACACGGTACCACTTATTGAGCTTCTCTTGTGTTTTTTAGTGTCTGCAGATCCTTGTGTGGTGTGACTCAGTCAATATGTCCTCCAGTGCTTCTCTTTGCAGTTTGTATAGTAGAAATTATGTCTATATTTCTTCTTTGTGTCATTGGAGGAGAAATTGCTCTGTGTATTCTAATTCCAGAACACCTCTGTCTAAGCTGCAGAGAATACAGAGGTTGACTTGCTACAGAGCAAGGTCAGTTAGTTGGGCAAGCGTGGTCATTCAGACAAGGAAGCCAAAGGTTGCTGCGTTGTCAGGCAGCCTATTTCCCTACCTTGTGTCCCACCAAGCTCAGGACAAGTGAGACATAGTGGCACTAAGAGGATTGCCTGGCTCAAAGTGACCTTAGCATGTTGTTAGTGCTCAGGGTCATTCTGGAGAAAAATTTTGGTGGGAAGTAGAGACTTGATAGGCTGGTATCCAGATCACTGCGTAATAGTTTGAGATCATCTGTCTGATGGTTTTTCTACCAGTCACATCAAAGAGTCTTAACCCTCAAAACATCTTTGCAATAGGAGAAGGTGATTTGACTTTGATGATTCCATTTCATTGATGTTGTTTCACCTTCTGTAATTCTGGAGAGAGAAAACTTGTCCGGCTGCTATGCCATGCTCTTAAATGCCTCCCTGAGAAGCTTCATTCCTGAGGGCCAGGAATGTGAGTCTGGAATCAGAAATAAAACAAACTCATGTATTAGTTTGGACCTCCAGCTCACTGAAAACCAGAACCAGGCTTGTCATCTCTGTTGCATATCTTCTTGATTTGTAGAAGGAGAGATGAGGGCAGTCTTAGATGTGCACTTCCTTTACAAAGCCTTTCTCAAGTGTCCACACGTTTCATACTTGATGTGTTTGTGCATTTCCAGCACACTCACCCTGGCTTCTCTTGTCTGGAACAGGCTTTTCAAATTCTTTTACTGCTGCAATGATCTTTTAGAGTAAACATGGATTTTGTGTTAATTTAGTGTACAATGTGCATGCTCCCTTTCTGCATCCGGTAGTCGACATCCTCTCTGTGTCCTTTATCTTAATGTGCTCCCTTCCAATGCTTCTGGGGGCCTTAGGCACCCGAATTGCTCCCCTAAACATTTGTACAGCTGGAACTGGTTTTGTCATGCCTGGATGATGCTTCATAGGACTCATTGGCTGGGAAATGGTGCTGTGCCAGCACAGCTTCAAACTGGCATCTGCATGGTGTAGCCCTCTGCCCATGACTGTAGCGATGCAAATCATCTCTGTCCCTTTACCTGGTGACAAAGTCTTCACACAGTGGGGTCTGACTCTCAGTAATGAACCCTGGGGATGCTGACTCTCTCCAGGCCTAGGTGAGGAGCTTCTTTTCAAAGCCACTTTGGCTTCAGCCTCTGTCTATCATCTACAGCTCTCACCAAGCTTCTGAGCTGGGTCTCCTCACCCTGCATCTCTGCAGGGTCCATCCCTGCATACTATCAGCTTCCATAAATCCCCCTCCGTTCCCACCCTGTCATGCATCCCAGAACGTCTCTAGTTCTGTATGGATCACGGGACATGTTAGGAATACTTGAGCTGAAAAAAAACCTAATGGGATTCAAAAGGAGCATAAATTAACTTCACTTTTGTATCTGGTTATTGATTTATGCTGTCATTTCAACATGCAGGCTTTTTTTTTCACTCCACTGATTTTAGCAGTACTGGGAATCCATAAAAGAAAATTAGTTCAGTTTAATATATTTGATGTGTTTGTTAGACAACTCTCCATTGAGTCTGAATAATTAGAAATAGTTCATTTCATCACCACTGTCAGGTCCTGGCTCTATCAGTATGAATTCGCCATAGAATTCTAAAGGTAAGTTGAGGCCAGTAACTTATTGGGCTGTATTCTTGCTGGAGCCAAAGTGTGGTGATAAATTGTTCATAAACCGCATCACAGAAGACTGCTTATTATGTCTTTCAGTTACATCACTGTCTCCCTACTTGGCTTTGATATTGCTGTGCTTATTTTAAGAGACTTCTGATGAGCAAAGTATTCTTTTTCTTCCACTCTGATATAAATGTACTATCTTTTTTCAGTCAGTTCAAATTTTATTCCAGTGTTGTGAAGGACATTAAACCAATCTCATTACATTAATTTCTGCCTGTCTTATTGCTGCCCCATTTATGTGGGCATAAAGCAAATCTTTAGTCAGAAGGAAACTGAAAGGAATTAGCATATGTATTGAAATATTTTCTGAAAAGTGTCAGGTTTATAAAACTTGTTTGCCCTCAGGTGGTTCAATGGGCTCAGCTTTCTTGAACATGGTGAAGTTGGGCCTTGTAGAGCTACAGATGTTGTTCAGATGTCAGAATCTCACACAAGGCCCTCACGGACTGGCTAAGTCCAGCCAGGAGAATATCCAACTTGATCAGCTCCAGACCACGCACAGGTATCTTTCTTTCTAAGGTGCTCTCCCACTGCCCTGTAATTTCTGTACTCTGGCTACTTAAATCCAAGGAAACAAAAGGGTCCTCACACCCTCAGCCACCCAGCAACCCCTTCCCACAGTAGCCACGTGGTTCTGGTACTCTTACACAGGCAACTGAGATGAATTGGAACCCCTTCAAGACCTGCAGTAGAGGTTATTTGGACCAAGTTATTCGGGCCAAATCCTCTGACTGCCACCTCTCATAAGGTGGCAACTGCCCTACAGTTACTTACGTTGTGTCTGTCACTGAGTATAAATGTCTGAAGCTTTGGAGGCCCAAACATCTAGTTTAGCCAAGAAAGTATTTTCTTCTCTTGTGGATGCCCAAGGAAATTTTGGCCACCTCGGAGGACATTGTAGAGATTCAAGGATTAAACAGTGCTGAAGAGCAGACAGGTTGTATCAATACCAGGACTTTAGCAGAATTTAGGCTGCCTGGATGTCACCAGCAGGATTTGATCAAGGAGACAAAAGAATTGTGTTCCCCATCCATTTATATCCATTTCAGCAGCAAGTGGCCTCAGTTGGGTCATGGAAAGAGATAGTCTGGAAGTCTCCCTCTACTTCTGAGTATTTAAGGATGGAGACATTATGTGGCAAACAGATAAAATATTCAGAAATTAATGTAGCAAGTCCTAAGAAAAATAGAATAATAATTAAACTACTGCAGTCAGAGACAGCTGCAGCCAACAACTGCTTAGAAAGTTAGAGTAAAGTAAGAAAATCTCCCTTGTTTCTGGCTGACAATAGGGATACTGTGGACAGAACTCATCCTACTGAGCTTTGTCAACAAACAGAGAACAAGGAGGCAGGAAACCAGTGACCTCCTTAGTTTATTAAGCATTTTTTCTGTCCCATTTCTTTCATCCACATTTTCTATAACTCCTGAAGTGCATAATGTCTGAACTTATAGTCTGTAGTGCCCAGTGCCCTCATTCATCCCTATTCTCATTCACTGCAGGGTTTTACATTTCCTTCAGGTCTTTTAAGGCAACTTGAGCTCCTAAACAGCCGCATTCTCCTGAGCGTGAGACTTACTTGGCTCATGTATCTTGTGAAAGGACAGGAACTGATTTTTACACAGTTTCTCACTACATTTACTTCCTTGCACTGCAGCCACTGCAGACCATGAAAGGGCTGAAGAGATGCTAAGTCAAATTATTTGAAAGGACGAATATGTAGTCTACACCTAGTCTCCTGTTCATTAAGCAAGGTCAAGGAAATATGAGTACTATTTGGAGTTCAAGGTCTGTTATGTTCATAGTGCCTTACTTTAGAGCGGTATCTTGACTTTCAAATATCCTACGTAGATTGAATCTGTGGTGATATGTGTCCTAGGAAAGCTCTCAGGAAAATAGATAGGTGGCTTTCGGTGCTTTCTGCCCTATAAATACAGTCACCTCGCATTTTCCTTCTGAATTCAATAGTTCAAATGAATCACAGTGACACTCTCAAATTATTTCTTTCAGCAATGTAAGATGATCTTGACACAAGATATTAATTACTGAAATCTATCTTTGTGTAAAACACATAATCAACAAAGAAATCTAACTGTGACAAGCAAAAAGGGAAACCACCACTTCCGAACTGCTCCTCCTGAAAGCTACCTCCTTTCAGGGACAGTTTCTGGGTGTCACTTCAAGCTTGGGTTTCTCACAGAGTGCAGAGATATCTGGTCCAAAATTCTTGGTTGAGGAGGATGCCAGCCCACAACCCTTAGTGGGAAGCAGTGTCTCAGAGAGGATGGAAGGACGCTTAGGGCACACAGCAGCATGGTGAGAGCCATGGGCCATTTCAGGAAGGGTCAAGGACCGCAGCCTCCCCACTGCATTGTAAGGTGTAATGGATGTCACAGCACTGTCTGTGTCACCCATTCTTTCGCTCATCTAATATATGACTTCTCTGCAAGCTGATTTCATATCTATGATGTGCGGTATGATGAATATTGCACAGGTCACCTCTTGAGCTACAGAAATGGATCTCAGAAAGAGGGAAGCTGGTTTCGTCAGGATCCTAACTCTGATGGAGCACTTCAGTTAGCTATTTATTTGAGTTTTCCTTTTTTCACTCCCCTGTCAGTGGAGAGACAGCCAAGAGATTCTTAGATTAACTCCTGGTGAAGCCTGTGTTGTGGCTGTGAGCCGTCAGCCTGCAGCACGCTGGAGCTGTGCACTGTGCCATCACACACTGATTAACGTGGCTCTTGGGCACGTCCAGTTCTGAAATTCTAATGGAGCTTTACTTGGAGAGGAGGAGTTGTGCAGAGTGACACTCAGTTTCATTTGATCAATGCCAGGGAGAATTCTGGATGGCATTTCTTGCTCTCTGCCTCCACTAATTGACTATATGTGTTGAGGTGAACTTTTGGCAAGAATGTGATATGAGAAGTTATAAGATAAAGGTTTGCAACAGAGTTGCCATATATTCTGAACCCTAATGAACTACCTGTGAGCCTTCCTGATGCCTCTGGGTGGAAAGCCACAGTACATCTAGTAAATAAATTACTTTCCGCAACCACCTTCAAGTCTGCCTCCTTTAAATGAGCATGGACGTGAAACACAGCTGTGAACCTATGCCACAATTTTTCATTTTAATTTGTGGTTTTATCCAGAGTAGTAATCTTCTTGAAGCTTCCTTCATTGCGGATCAAAGGTGTGCAGCAGAGTATTAACCATTGGTAGTGCAACTTCCCAGGTTTTCACCTTGCTGGGAGAGCTGCCTGTTGCTGTTTTGCATGCATGCCCAGCCACGTGCTGCTCGAGCTCATCCCACTTCCCCACAGATTCGTATTTAAGTAGGGTCATCTCTCAGGAGGAAGGCTAAGTGAACTTGCTGAAAAAGCAAAAAGGTTTATTTCCACAGAATGAAACTGCAAGTCTCTTTCAATCTCATACATGTGGCTGTTGCACGAGTGCGGACACCTGATTTATGATGCTGCCTGATTTACAACTCTCTGAGATCAGATTTAGCCCTAAGAGTTTCTTGAATTAATGCAAATGGAAACATAGTTGAAGAAAAAAAAAAAGAAAGGGAAGGCAAACATGGTGTAATGGTTGCTAATGAGAGGAGTAATTACGGGTAACTGATGATTTGGTACACAACATGATTGAGTTAAATAGTGACATTTGGGTTTATGTCCAGATGCAGCAAAGGACAGAGAGATTTACCCACGTTCAGATGCAGATGTGCAATGTGCTGCACCTGAAGCTGAGCTTGTGGACAGTCACTTTGCTAAGCTGAAGTCCAGGAAACCAGAGTCTCCTTTTGTGCTATCATTTTCATCTAGAGTCATGAAAAACTTGGCAGGCAAGTGCAAGCCCACTTCCTTTCAGGTTACTACTCTGATAGGAGATAAGGAAACATTGGCACACTCTGCTTCAGAAAACATTGACTGCAGCAATTCGCTGCCTGAGTGATTTTTGCTTTCCATTGTTTATTAAAATTACAGTGAGTTGGCATCAAAACCGTGAGGTCAAGAGTCCCAGATTAAGCAAATAAATATACTCTCACATCTACTTTAAAAAAAATATCTGCAAATATGCTTTTCTATGAGAACAGATGGTTCTGTCATTTCTGCTTCTGCAGAATGTTTTGTTTTGTTTTGGTAGGATGTAGTTGCTATCTCTGTCTCTGTTGTTTTTCTTAAGCTGTTGCTTTACGTTGGTTTTCACCATTATCACTCAACTCTGTGACTGCAACAAAGAGAAAGTGGTTTACCAATTAATTTCATAATGTCTTAAAATACTTATGGTTTTCACTCTAATTTATAACGAAATTGCAAAATTTCCTGTGCCTGGAAATTCTCGTCAGCTCTCACTTTAAAGCAATAGACTGAGGGACAAAATTTAAAGCATTAGATAAATAACTTGTATGCACTGGCTACGCTGAAAGAAGATGGATTTTGTGTGTTTCCTCCTCTCATCTTTGTCTTGTAGACCATCTTGCTTGATGGACAGCTAAGCAAAGGCTGAAATGGGCTTTAGACAGACTTCAATGTTTATTTTTTCACCTTCCTGACCAGTGGGATTTAACTTGCAATGTTTAGCACAGAACTGTACACTCCATTTGGTACAATTTCAAGAGCACAATAATTACAGAAATAAATCACCAGTGTCTGCTGAGTGTTTGTGGAAATGAAGATTATAAAGCACTAGAGAGCTGCAATCACTGGCATCTAGAGAAGATGGTGCTGGGAAGCAGCTTGACTCTAAAGTTACCTCCCCAAGGAAGAGAATTAATTATAATAATTTTTTTTCTTTTTTCCTTTGGGGATGAGAGATTCGGAAATGGATTTGAGTGGTAGTTTAGGCAGACAAATCTAGAAAGGCACCCAAATATAAAAACTATAGTATTCAAAGCATCACCTTCCAGAAAGAAGATCACAGGGGATACTTTTCCTACATATCTCAGGCACATTTGGAACTTTATCTCTAAATAAACCAGCTTCTCGTTCTTATGTAAAGTAAGGGAGGTTAAAATATTCAACAGGTGTTTGTCTGCTGTGTAAAGTCATTTTTATGGTTTCTATCCTCTTAAAAGAGTCACAGCTAGCCCAAATTTACAGCCAGATTCACTATACAACAAATTTAGTTTGGGTTGCTTGGTGTGGGATGCAGAAATCTCTAAGCTTGATCCTCCCTTGCCTCTCTCCCTCGTGTCCCAGGCATAAGTATGGCAATACTCAGCATTGCAGCATCACATATTTGTGGATGCTGCCTCCTGGTTGACTCCATACAGTAAGTTACTGAAGAGCTCTGCAGAGAGCTTCCTGGTGTGTACACAGACACCCAGTCTTTGGGGGTTTTTTTGGCTTGGCATGTACTAAAGCAAACAGGAGCTCAACTACTGAGGAGAGGTAAATTTTTTACACACAGCTGTTGGGGTTAAATACCTCACTTCAGTATCCCTGAAGGCTTTTGTAAAGGTCCCACATCTCCCTGACATTTCTTGAAGGAGTCCTCAGAAGATCCACCACAGAAAGATCCCCCCAGAAAGATCCACCACAGGTCTTTCCAGTACTAGCTGAGAATTGAGAGTCAGGGAAGGAAAAGTGACAACTGATAGGACTGATAATAATAAATGAGATACCTGGAGGGGTTTTAGGCAGTCCTTAAGCATAAGGATTGAGTTTCTGCAGTCTTCAGTTGACTTCCACCAAATGAGGAATGCAATTGGTCTTTTGATATTGATTTAGAGTGCATTGCCAAGGAAAAGGCTGTAGAGTCTCCAAGTAAAATATTTCACAAAGGTGAGCAAGTGCCTAACACTTGTATCACTGGGCCAGCTGTTTTCTTTCTGTAAAAAATGCCAGTGCTGAAAGGTAACCAAGAAGCAGAATCTATTCTGTTCTTAAAATTTGGGATAATAGAGGTTCCAAATTATTTAACTTTGGAACTACTCATAACGCTAAAAAGATATCAAAACCAATATAAAATATTTTATATAGTTCAATAAGACTCGTTCATTTTGCTTTGATTAAAGTAAGAACAAATCTCTTGTGACATTTTCAAAACAAAATGAGACAACCTCAATAAATCATTTACTTTCTTCTTTCTAATAATAGTTTGAAAACAGTATCCGGAGAAGCATTTCACTTCTGATAAAACTGCACAGAAAATGTCTTCTGGCTAAAATATTTCAATGAGCTCTGGAACTGAAAATGTCCTGGGTTAACATTTATTTTACAGACAGTCAGATCTATTTCCTGGCAAGACCACCTGGCTGGTGAATACCAGGGGATGAAACTAACATAGACAAGTCTCAGGATAAAGGTTTCTGTCACAAATAAATCAAAATCCCAGCAGTACATAAATGGAAAGTGGGAGAGAAGAGACTGTAAGTCTGTGATCATGTGAATTTATTAGAATTCAGATCATGTTGATGTATGAAAAATGCTGTTGATGAACAATAATTCACTTTACTTTGGACTGGATAGATTAGGAAATATGGCACATTGCCTTAGTTTTCAGAGCTGATATTTCATATGCATGGGAAATGTGAAATTTGTTGTGTCAGTAATGAATGAAGCTGTATGGGTGAGAAAATCTGAGGCTTGTTAATGGAATTCCATTGTTAATGGAATCTTATTTTTGGAAGGGTAATCTAGAAACATCTGTATCGCGGATACCTCTTCAAAGCTGTGCACCCAAAAATTGAGGAACACATCCTAGTTTAATAAGTTTTAGTCTTTGTGATTCGTTCCAGACTCTCTCTGGAAGAGAAAGTGGGTAACAATACTTCTCTGGACAGCAGACATTGTGTATTTGTAAGTAATTTAACAGTTGTCAGCACTAGTTTACAAGAACAATAGAAACTTCCCACTACAAATAAATAAGATCTTTTTACAGTACTTTTTTAGCATCTTACTTTCCCATTTTCAGGCACCTTATTCTAGGATCCTCTTTTTATTGACCAGAAGTGGACTTCATCAAGTTTATTAGCATGGTGTCAAGGTGACATCAAGTGGTCATTTGAAGAAATCATTTGTGTCTTACCTCCAGAGAAGTGGCCTTGGACTGCTTAGGAGACCCCCAAAGGCTGAGATGTACAGAACCATAGTAAAAACTCAGTACTGATCCCTGGTACTGTATTAAAAACAAATATTCATGAATTTGCCTGCTCTGTGCACATACTCTGTGGAGTTCATTAAAAACTACAGTCTTTCCATTATTCCACTGAGTCAAATATTTGGAAAGCAAATTCACAGAATCATAGAATTGTCAGGGTTGGAAGGGACGTTAAAGATCATCCAGTTCCAACCCCCCTGCCATGGGCAGGGACATCCCCCACTAGATTAGGCTGTCCAGAGCCCCATCCAGCCTGGCCTTAAACACTACCAGGGAGGGGGCTTCCACGCCCTCTCTGGGCAACCTGTGCCAGTGTCTCACCACCCTCATGGGGAAGAACTTCTTCCTAATGCCCAAACTGATCCAATCCATCTCCGGATGGATCCCTCTAGTCCTATCACTACCCGACATCCTAAGAAGTCCCTCACCAGCTTTCTTGTAGCCCCCTTGAGATACTGGAAAACCACAATAAGGTCTCCTTGGAGCCTTCTTTTCTGCAAACTGAACAACCCCAACTCTCTCAGTCTGTCTTCATAGGGAGAGGCACTCCAGCCCTCTGAGCCTTCTCGTGGCCCTTCTCTGGACACGTTCCAGCACGTCCAGATCTCTCTTGCGCTGTGGGCTCCAGAACCGGACACAGCGCTCCAGGTGGACTCTAACAAGAGTGGAGCAGAGGGGGAGAATCCCCTCCCTCGACCTGCTGGCCACGCATCTCATGATGCAGCCCAGAACATGAGTGGCTTTCTGGGCTGCAAGTGCCACTGGTGGCTCATGTTGAGCTTCTCATGCACCAGTACCCTCAAGCCCTTTTCTTCAGAGCTGTTCTCAAGCCAGTCTCTGCCCAGCCTATATCGATGCTTGGGCTTGACCCAACCCAGATGAAGGACCTTGCACTTGGTCTTATTGAACTTCATGAGGTTGGCATGGGCCTACCTCTCCAGCCTATTGAGGTCCCTCTGGATGACATCCCTACCCTTCAGCGTGTCAGCTGCCCCACACAGCTTGATGTTGTTGGCAAACTTGCTGAGGGTGTACTCAAATGCCACTGTCCACGTCCCTGATGAATATGTTAAAAAAGATTGGTCCCAGGATTTCTTTACTCCCTCAATCAACTATAGGTGTTAATATCAGCCAACTAGATATATTCCTAACTATTTTGAAACAGAGCTTGTTTCAATAAACTTCACATCTAACCTTAACAAATCCATGGTCCTGACTATCAATGTTCGTTTCACAAGCATCTGAGAACTTTTGTAAAATGCAGGTGGGCCACGTCCTAGGAGAATGGGTGAAACAACAAGCTTGGTAGATGAGCAGTCTTGAGCAACCCGCTCTAGGAGATCCTTCTCGAGCAGGGGCATGGGACTAGATAGTCTCCAGAGATCTCTTCCAGCCTTGTCCATTCTGTGAACCTGTGATTCTGTGAGCCTGTGATTGTATTGGGTTGCAACAATACTCAATTACTTGTTTTGAAAACACCTATGTTGGTTTGTTGTTGCCTTATTCCTTCAGAACATCCCTGTTCTCACAGTATTATTCCAAGCTGCTAGATTGAAATTTTCTGGTGCCAAAACAGTTTTTCACAAAACTTTCAACTGCTATAGTTCCCAGAGTTGCTGTGTAAAAAAATTCCAAATCCATAATAATCTGCCCAGGTCTAGGGGCAGAGTCACCAGGACTTTGCTCTCTAGACCACTTCTGGATTCCTACTAGGTCTGACCTACTGCTAACTAGATTCTGTGTAGGTTTCTTCTGTGGGGCTGAAGACAACATAAATGCTATAAATTTGTCTGTTATTCTTTATGCAGGTTCTTGCCCTCTGAAAGTCTCAGAATTCTGGTGACAATTAATTGCAGCAATTTCAAAATTTTCATCCCTGCTTCTAACAAGTAGTTTGGATTTAATTAACCTAGTGACTAGATTAATGTAATCTCATCCATTTCTCTGGCTTCCCTTGTGATGCTCTGGTGGGATTATGCAGCTTCAATCTTTTCTCAACTGTTAAGATTGTATTGATAAATATGTAATATCACAGGAGTGAACAGCATACTAAAAGTGCTGTTAAGAAGCTGTGCATTGAGATTGCTTATAGCACCTGTTGTACTTCTGATCCATTCAGAAGGGATTTGTTTTTCCTTAGCATTTCGGTTGAGGCATGTTGAAATCATTTGAGGTATAACTATTAGACATGACACATTCCTCTATCTTTAGAGGTTTAAAAAAATAAAAAGAGCTAGCTTGTCTAGAAAGTAGGATTATTGTCACATTCAGGCAGCATTTCTTACTCCACAAAGTTCATTTCTGCCAAAGATTCCCTGCGTGTCTGATAATTAAAAGAGGACAGAAGTTTCCTGCAACTTTGGAAAACGTAGTGCCAGGGTTTAAAGCTTGGTGGTGATGGGATGGCTCCAGGCCCATCTGAGAAATGTATTTCTGTGTCACTAGGCAAGATCTTCTATGGGACCTTGCTTCCAGGCCCTGTGAGAGCCACCTGCAAGCTCTAATGCTTTTATAGCATCTCAGGATAGAGTGTGTTCCCATCACATCAAGGTACCTCCTGTCAAGAGACCAGTTCCTTCCTTTGTAGCATAGAGATAGCTACAAGAGCTCTGCAGTTCCTGTCTTGTGCCAAATGAAAAACGTCCTGAAAAATGAAGTAGCTCTCTTTTTAAAAAGTCACCAGAGAAGACAGGTCTCATCCTGTAAGGTCTTTATCCTGTAGGATTGTAGGGTGTAGCTCTGAACAAAGCAGGTGTTTCCAGAGAGAGTCATTGCCTCACCTGATTTTTGCATATTTAGCCAGTCTTTGGTACTCTTCCCAGGATTGGGAAGAGTAGTTTTGATGTTGGGCAGAAGAAGAAACATCAGGAGGCAGCTGGAAGAGGTTGACA
Organism: Apaloderma vittatum; assembly: GCF_000703405.1. Classification (NCBI taxonomy): domain Eukaryota; kingdom Metazoa; phylum Chordata; class Aves; order Trogoniformes; family Trogonidae; genus Apaloderma; species Apaloderma vittatum. The sequence continues at coordinate 6,738 of NW_009696442.1, read as the reverse complement.
GCACA
>NW_009696442.1:0-6702 GCF_000703405.1 Apaloderma vittatum | reverse complement strand
CAGCAGGTTTTCTGACTAGTAATTTTGGACTTGGTGTCAATTTTGGATTTGTCTCCTGCTCTGCTCACTTTAAATGTTACTGGAAAAGTGGCAAACTCACTTAAGCAATGGCTCTCTTCTTTGCCACCCAAATTAAGCTGTGGGAGGCTTTGGCTCAGTCCCTCAGTATCATTCTTCAGGTGTCAGTACTTTTACTGCAGCTTATCCCAGTTCAACCTGGGTAACCAGCTACTCATTCCAAACTTTGCAAAGGTTCAGCAATACTTCCTGTGTCCCCTTGGACTCACATTATCACTTAAAATTATATTAGTATCAGTCATTGATCAAGCACTCAAAATGCCACTTTACCATTTTTACGGTCACTCTCCTGTGTATTTCCCTTCCTATCTTGAATTTCTTCCAGATGTTTCAATCTCTTTAAAACCTTTATTTTTACAGGAGCGGTAACACTTTTTCCAATAGGTAAAACTATTTCTATTCCAGGTATTTGCTGAGCAGTTAATAACTACGTCCTATAAATCAAATGACCTAGTGCTTTCTGAAAAGCCATGGAAACTTTTCCATCAGTGGGAATATGTCAGTATTCTAATTAAATGCAAAATAATACTCATTACGTCTAACAATGCAAGTAGAAGAGGTTTATGTTTTATCCAAATAAATGAGCAAACAGTCCAAATCCCGAGAGCAACAGAATGAAATGGAATTAAGCTGCTTGTGATGGTTTCCCCTCCAAAGTAATCATTCCTGGCCACAGTATCACAGGTGCTTCTGTTTTTCAATTTATTTCTTAATTACATTTTCCCTTCAGAATTTTTTCTCTGACTTCAAGTGTCATAATTCATCTATCTCTTTGCCTTCCTTTCTAAAAGTTACCTTAGACTCAGTCAGAAATGGAAATGGAGGAATAAGCTGGAGAACTGATTGAAACGGAAAATGGCATCACTATATTAAGGTCCAAAATAGCAAATGGAAAAGTTTCCAAAAGGTATAGAATAGAAAACAATACAAAAGAAAACACAAAACCAGCCTTGAGTACCAAGTGTCAGAAAAGTGCCCTTTGTCCTGTGTGTTAAACCACTTCCACGGAAAGAGTCTCCAAAGTGCTGGTGTGTGCAGGGACTTTAACACACTTGCGATGTGCAATCTGAGACACAAAGGGTGGACTCTAACCAGTTCTGCTTGCTCTTGGTATCTGAGGCTGTTTCCTTCAGTGACACAGACGTGGCCTAAGCTGCTCTCTTGAGGAACTGTCTGGTTGGTGTTGTATCCCAAAACAACACTTGCAGTTCTTTTGTGTGGAAAGTTACTGTGAGGCATCGAGTTTGGCATCTTGATTCATTCAGAGACTGCACAAGGAGATGTGTGGAGTAGCTTCTGATATCAGAAAGGGTCTGAACACTTTGAAGTGAGTGGGAGAATTTCCCCTGGGTCCAGGGACCCTGTATCTGACCATGGTTACAGAACAGCTCCAGGGACTCTTGTGGAGACCAGAGGTGGGCTGGTCGTGCATGGGCTTCTAGGAAAGTGCCCACGGGGTTTCTCTTATGTCAGCAATAGCCTTCTGCACTGTGGCTGAATGATTTCTGGCCAGTTGGAGGAAAACAGTCCATCATACTGTGTTACTGCCTTTTCTGTCCTGTTTGTATCCCACAGGCTCTGTGCTCTATTGAGATGTATTTTTGTTAACAAAATCTGAAAGCCTATTAGGAGTGACTTTTTTGTCTTTATCAGCAAAAATGCATGTTTAATCTGATATGAAAACTGCTAATCTGTTAGGACTTGGACATTTCGTTAGCATGGAGAGAAGCTTTTATTGCCTGCTCAGGCTCATAAACTTGTCTCCAACTGGAAGGAAATGGCATGTAGCTTGAAATCCTGGAGTTGGGTAGTACATGTGCTCAGGTGCCACGTCAATCTCACTTGCCCCAGGGAGTGCTTGTAGCACTGTACTAAGCCCACGCTTAAAGGTCACACAAGGAGAGGCTGTTACTCGTCGTGCTGCTCTCAGCCAGCAGCTTTGCCCCTGCAGTCACTGTGCTGGGAACTGAAATGTGGCTTGGGAAAGTGCTACTTGAGTAGGGATAGATACTAAGACACTGGCCAGCTAAGAGGTCCCTATGAGCCTCTGACATCAGAGAAGCAGAGACAGGAAAGGAAAAGTAATTACTGAGAGTCATAGGTGAGGCTTTGGCTGAGGTTTCCACCCAACAACACCAATTCCTTCTTGCTGGAGGGTCTTGCATCCTTTCTTCCCGTTGCCATTGTGTGCTGACCCACCTATGCTCTGCTCAGAGTCCTTTTGGCTCTGCATCGCCCTCACCAGTTCTTTGCCTCCTGGCTTCTCCTATTTCCCTTCTTCTTCCTCTGCCTCTGCACATGCCTAACTGGGCTTTCCTACTCCAAGACTCCTTCTTTAACATAGTAAAGTGAGGTTTGTCTTCCTTCTCCCAGCCTTAGGAAGGGTTCTTCTGTGTTAGTTCTTCTTCATAAACTGTGAAGACTATAGATTTTAGCCTTGAATACAGGCACTTCTTCAGAAGGTTCCTGGAGGAGAGAAGGGGGTTTAGGGCTGGCTCTAGTCCTGGAAAGAAGAGATGAGCCTACTGTTTTCTCCTCCTGAGCCTTATATTTAAACCAACATCAGAAAAGATTGTGCAAAAGCTATTACTGTCACAAACATGGTGTAGATCTGTTGCAGGAAGATTTATGCATAGTGTTGGTTGAAAAAGACAAGAGTTGGTCCCTGCTGTGTGTTCTGCCACTCAGGTGATGGAGTTGAATTTAAGGGATGTCAGGGGAATTCTGATGATCACTGGTACAATCCCCATCCAAATGCTGATGCTCTGCTCAACCTCAAGGCTGGAATGAGGTTATTCAGAGCACATAGCATTAGACCCATGCGTTGGAAGGACAGCCCCCTGTGTTGCCAATGCTGCTGTGTTCTCAAGGACAGGGGACTGTGTACCCTGAAGAACAATTCTGATCAGTAATACTACCTCTTCAGATCTGCCTCCCCACTTAGTAACAGAATGCAAAGTCAGGATCTTCACAGCCTCTCAACTGCTTGCCTTTTAAGTTGTACCTTTAACTTATCTCCTGAGCAATTTGATATGCAGAAATATGTCAACAAACTGGAATTCAGTAACCTGATATGGTGAAAAATGGTCCTGATTCACAAATACACGATCCATTAGAAGAAAGATAAAATCCTCAGTGTATTTATCTGACCACTTCAGCTGTTACACAATAGCTATTTGCAAATCCAGGGTTATGTCTCACAGCTGGCACAGCCCGGCTTAGATAAATATAAAACTTGCTGTAAGGGAATAGCTCGTAATTGGGTTATGCACAGTGTTTTAATTAGATTTACGTAAATGCATACAATGCATTGCGGAAATCAATAGCTTGAAGAGCTTCTTTGGTTTTATTGTTTAATTCAGCAACACCAAGTCAGCTGAATTTAATAGCGTGCTTACATTTACCCCAGCCCTCCAAAAACGGCACTCTTAATGCAGTTGATGGCATGTTTGAAATGTGCTGCACAATGAGCTCTGCTGAGTGAGTCCATTGCACGGTGCTCTCTTCTATCAGCCTGGGCACTTGCAGTTTGGGTACTTGCAGGCAGTACTTGTCCAGGACAAAGGAAGAAGGTAAGAAGGTATTTTAATTCTAGGAAGAATTTGAAGCTTAAACAAAACCTGTGCCACACAAAACAGTATTCGGTAGGCTGACATGAGCTTGTCAGTTACTGGAAATGCATTCATCATCTCTGCAAATGGTAGCAATGGCTGAGAGTGAAGCAAGGGCTTTTTGTGATGATTAGACGTAAAAATCTGTGAACTACACATATCATATTTCAGAGACAGGATGTGCTGATTTTCTGCAGTGATCTTAACCAAAAAAATAATTTTTTCATTACTTATTTCAACCAAGCAGTTGAAATTGTTAAAAAATAATTGCTTTATTATTTACTGATAAAGACTTTCTTGTCTATATTGATCAACTGAGAGGGAAAAGGCAGATAGAAAATGGTATTACTAGCAATTTCTTAAAGGGGACACGTTCAAGTGCAGTGTGAGATGGATTTAAAATACTTTCAAATGGTTCTGTACTGCACATTTTAGGGAAAAAGTAGCAGATTTTCTTTTTTTCTTCTGTTTTGTTACCTCAGTGTGGTCTGCTTGACACTACTGCTTTTCCATTTCTGAAGAAGCTTTTCTGCTCTTAGTAAAACTTTTACACAAAATAAGGGTGAGGTTTTTAGAACAGCTTGGTATTGGGCTCACTTGCAATCAAGGCAAAGTAACTGCCACCGAGTTCTTCAGAACTCTTTCCTTGAAAGATCACTTGTAACAGAGAAAACTGTGATTTTCCAGGAACATCATCAAGTGCAGAGTTATATGCTCAGCAGCTAACTGCCAGTTTTAAAGAGTTTATGCGAGGTCCATTTTTGAAGACTTTTTATTTTACAGTCTTTAATTGACTGATTGCTGTCTAATCCTCTTGCCTTCTTCAGCACTTCGTGGACACCATTTTTTTCTCCTCACTGGACAAAGTGTAGTTTTTACTGCTATCATTGAGTCTCAGTATATCGTTCCTCAACAACTGGGTTTTATCACAGTAGTAACATGACCTGATTTTGGGGTGTCTAAAAATGCTGAGAGTTGTAATGGATTTTTCCAAAGCAGCATTGTTTTTTTTTTCCTGGAAACCTGACTAGATCCTCCTGCTCGTCCATCTATAAGGTTGAGCTTCTCAGCTCTACTCCTCCAATCCATTTTGGGGGTCTCTTTTTCCTGCTGTACCTTACCTCTGTTCCCTGTCTCTGAAGTTCAGACCCTGTTTAGTTTCTTTCTTCCCCATTCTGTAGTTTTACTGGATCTTCCCCCCAAACTCTCTTTCTTTGCCCCAATCCCTGCCCCATCACTGCTTCAGATTTTGGATGTCTTTCATCCCCTTCATCCCGGATGCACGTCATGTTAGCTGTCCTCATAGAGCCTTTCTGTTTAAACAGTCAAACACCATTCAGCAGTAATTGAAGATCAAGTCCAGTTGCACTTTCATCGCTGCAGGCTGGTGTCCCACATGGCCATGGACCTGTGCCCCACACCATTGAATATAAAAAGAATCGCATATCTCGGAGATGTTCAATCTTCTGAGACTGGAGCTTCCACCTCCAAAAGTACCAACAGTCAAAGTCAGAAAAATCCACTAAATTGAGCCTTATAATCTAGAAGATTTTCACTGCAGCAGGGAAAGGCAGAGCTGTGACCCCAAAGATCACACCTGCACGAAATTCTAGGATGCTCATGTTTTCTAGTGAAACTAGGCAAAGCAAAACACAACAAAAAGGCTTGCCAGTATTATTTTAAGAGAGTAAAGGAAAATATGCTTCCAGCTCTGTTTTATTCTTTTTTCAGAGCTCTAAACTTTGTTCTCAACTGGTTATCACAAAAAAAAAAAAAAAGGGAAAAATACAACACAGTCACGAAAACCGAAACAAAAAGCCTAAGTAATCCCTGCCTTATAGGAATTCTCAGAGTGGAAAATTTTACTGGTAGTAAGTGTAAGAAACTGAATATAGATTCTCTTAAGTATCCATATCTATCAGACCTTGTATGCACACACAACCCCTGAAATGGCGCAGAGATCATCTTGCTTTCAGTAAGTGATGTTCTCATTCATTAAACAATAGAGATTGGTGTTGATAAATGCATACCATTAATTTAATTTTAAAAACAAAAGCCATGTGTATCCTCAACAATGGTCCATGCTAACACTGATTTATACCATTGTAAAGGTTAAATTTCTATTTGATGAAAGGATGGAAATCGTCATTGTTCAGGGCTAAAGCTTTCATTCTGATTGGAGTGTAGCTAGAGTGAAAAGTAGTGTCACGTTTGTACTTATATAAGTTAATAAAATGGCTGAGAACTATGAAAACAAGTCCTTAATAGAAAGAAAATCTTTGGACCAGCTAATTTGTGAGTTTCCATGTTTGCTACTTAGTTCAGTTATTTTCTCCTTCTCTTACCTCTTTCTTCTCTTGACCTTTATCTTTTGCTATTCAAAATAACACTCTAGTTCCAAAAACATAGGATGATCTGACGGGTCTAGTAAGACCTGTCTTCGTGCAAAACTTCTGCTAAATGGACAGACATCATAGCCAGAAATATCCAAGTAAATACTGTTTTTTAAAAAAATCAAAAACTGATGGTAAAGGTAACCAACAGAGTTCAGTGCTTGAGCATCTTCATCACGCATATCCTGAAAATTATCTTGTTTGTCTCAATGAATTGAGAACTGGTGACCAAAAGGTGGTTTTCAGAAAGGAAGATCTAAGGTGTTGTTTATATCAGTGCACAATCTTCTACTGCTCAGGAAAATTTATAGTCACTAGAGCAGTGCAGATGAGACTTAAAATGCATCATCTCAGTTAAAAATATTTAAATAAGGGGCTATATAACTAAAATACAATAAATCACTTTGACTCTATAAGGAGGAACTGGATCATGACCTGGCCACAAATGCAGAATTTGCATATGGCAAGAAATATGCAAATGTGCCAATGAAATATTTCAAATGAAAACAAAAAACACTATAGAGTAAAAAATTCTTCCATTTCAGTCTTTGCAAGACTATGAAACAAATTCCTTTATAGAAATTTGAAAGTACGCCCAGGTAAGATAGATATATATATAT
>NW_009696441.1:0-888 GCF_000703405.1 Apaloderma vittatum | reverse complement strand
TGACTTCTGCCAGCTCCCTCAGCACTTGGGGATTCATCTCATCACAACCCGCGGACTTGTTGATACTCAGTTGACATAACTGATCTCTAACTTGATCCTTCTCAACCAATGGAACTTCTTCCTTCCTTCCTTCCTTCCTCCAGACATTCTTTGTTACCTCCAAAGTCTGGGACTCCGGAGGTCTGGCCTGAACAGAAGAGATTGAAGCAATGAAGACATTCAGTAACTCCACCTTCTCTGCATCCTCTGTCACCAGGGCACCTGCCTCATTCAGCAGTGGGCACACCAGCAGGCCCCCAGTCTCTCTAGCTTCCCTTTTGCCTCTGAGGTACTTGAAGAAACCCCTCCTGTTGACCTGGGCGCCCCTTGCCAGGTTTAATTCCAAGGAGGCCTTGGCTTTCCCTGTTTCATTCCTGCATACTATGACAGTGATCTCGTAATCTTCCCAAGTGGTCAGTCCCTTCTTCCACTTGCTGTGAACTTCCTGCTTCCACTTGAGATTTTTCAGAAGCTCTCTGCTCAACCATGCAGGTCTTCTCCTACTCTGGCCTGATTTCTTGCTCTTAGGGACACACCAATCCTGAGCTTGGAGGAAGTGCTACTTGAATATCCACCAGCTCGCTTGAGCCACTCTGCCATCCAGAACCCTAACCCATGGGATTTCTCCAAGCAGTTTCTTGAAGAGGTCCAAGTTACCCTTCCTGAAGTCCAAGGTCACAATCCTGCCTAATGTTTTGTGCCTACTGCCCATGATCCTGCACTCTGTCTTCTCGTGATCACTACAGCCAAGGCTGCCACCAACCTTAATGCTCTCCACCATTCCCTCTTTCTTTGTCAGTCCAGCAGTACACCTCTCTAACACCTGAGTCCAAAAGTTATCATCAATAC
>NW_009696440.1:1855-2146 GCF_000703405.1 Apaloderma vittatum | reverse complement strand
CCCGCCGCAGCAGAGGGGCTCCGAGCGGAGGTATGCCGGGAAGGCGGCTGAGTTCCCTGCAATCCCCTGGGAAATCCTACGGTCCCGAGAGGGTTTAAGGTGAAGGGAGGACCCAGGCTGTCCTTGGCCAGCCCGTTCCTCCCACCTCGGAGGACTTGCTTGAGCTCTAAAGCAGCGCAGAGCCATCAGAGTCACCTCCAGGCTGCTCGCGTTCTCTTCTGTCCCTGCACGTCTGCAGGAGTCCCTGACCACACAGGAGCAGAATCTGGGGTTGTCTCTGGATTCACTCTT
>NW_009696440.1:0-1823 GCF_000703405.1 Apaloderma vittatum | reverse complement strand
GCAGCTCTGAATCTCTGCAAGGCAACGGCAGAGCCTGGAGCCTCAAGCAGGGAATCTGCTCACCCATGGGAAGGCACAGCAGCAGAGACTGCTCCTGCAGGTGGAGGAGAGCCCTCTTCCTTCGCCGTCTAAAAGGGCACAAAACCTGCTGCAAGCCCCCAAGGCAAAGACACCAGCTTCTCCTTTTCTGCCTCCAGGTCGAGAGAAATGCAAAGAGCACTTACCATGTTAATGGCAGAATGAAATGCAGGTCTTGGGAGCCCGTTTCTGTTAAAGCCCCAGAGAGGTTTAAATGGCTCTGAAGGAGGGGGAGAGGGGGAAGACCGGGGAGGCGAGTTTAATCTAAAGGAGCTCCCAGTGACGCCTCAGAGCTCTCCTGAAACTCAGCAATCTGATTTGGTGTAAAGCTGTCAAACTTGTGACGTGAATAAACAGCAAACTTGCTGAAATCAAAGTCATTCTGGCCCCACAAATCAACACAAGGAAGGAGGGAAAAGAAAAGGAGAGAGAGGAAAAAAAAAAAAAGCCTCCACACACTTCAGGACAGCACTGAACTGGTGTGCCCGAGTTTCTCTCCAGGAAATGAGCAGGCGTCCAGGGAAGCATCCCACATGTTCAGAGCAGGGATGCTGGTGAGTTTTTTTTGTTTGTTTTGTTTTGAAGCCTTGTTTGCTGTTGTAAAATCCAGCAAGAAGAAGAAAGTTCGTCCAGTGTGCCTGGCTGAGGGTGTGGGTTTCCCACGGATTTCCAGAGGTGTGTAGAAGCAACCATGATTCAGAGCACTTCTGTGGACAGTTCTGAGGAAGAAATTTCAGGTTTCAGAGCAATGACAAGCTCCTGCAAATGTCTCACTACACTGGAAATTAGTTTTATGTCAAGTCCCAGGCTTCCAAAAGACCATCTCAGGATATAAATGCTGTGACAGTGGTATAAGATTTACTACCATGAAGGGTAATGCTGCAAAAGCCATAGGCAGCTGTGCCAAAGACAGAGATTGTCTGCGTATAGCCACCTCTAATTCATATCAGATTTCCTCTGCAATTCAAATCCATGGATACCCTTCAGTTTTTCCCAGGGGAAAAAAAATCAAACCAATTAACTCTTCACTGAGGGTCTGTCTTTGAAGAGTGCAGGGGATGGTGGGAATAAAGTTACTAGCAGGGCAGTTGTTCAGTCGGGATCCTGCCTCCTGCCATGGCAAGGGCTGTTCAGGGAGGTAACCTGACCAGCCCGCGGACACAGGGGTGGTCTTTCATTCCTCCTCTGGAGGATGCTCAGTGCTGTTACTCCATTAGCAAGGCTTGCGGACAATACCAGCCATGAGAACCACTTGTCTTCCATTCTTTTATTACCAGCATATTTTCCTAGGTTGCTACCCATGGTAAGCTGGCAACTAAGCCAAATTAAATCATTGCCATCTTCCACCTTGATTATCTGTTTGGTTTTGGGTTTTTTTTGCCCCTAAAAGTGGTATTTTTAAAAGGGCTTACGCTCCAAATCCACACCACACCCAGCCTTGGGTCCACCCTTGAGCTTTCCCAGACCCCAGCTCCGCAGGGCACATTCGATAACTGCTCTGGTAACCCGCACGCTTTGGACGCTGAGCCCTCTCCTGTGCGCAGCCAGAGTTGGGGACACACACAAATCTCCGGGTTAACAAGAAACACAAGCTCTATCCAACACTTCCAACAAGCGCCTGCGCCCGCATGGCTCTCCTTGGTTGGGTTTCGTCCCTTCGCCCTTTACCAGGGTGCCTCCCCAGGCAGTGGCTCCCGCTGCTACCCTGGGCCCTGCCGGGTGAGGCCGTTAGAGCCGGACCAGGC
>NW_009696439.1:0-6890 GCF_000703405.1 Apaloderma vittatum | reverse complement strand
ACCCCGAACATTCTGTGATTCTGTGATCTTTATTCCTCTGGATAAACAGTGTTCATTACCAGGAAGAGACAGTCCTAATTTCCTCTTTTCCAGACAAGACAGGCTGTCATCTTCATGCTACTTGTCTTCTTTGAAGGAAAACAAGCAGAAAGCAAGAACTTTATAAAAGTGATCTTCAGTGACATGTGGCAAGGTGCCTCAAGCGGGGTCAGCATCATCCTGATAAAAGACTTTGAGCAGAGGGACAAGACCTCACCCTGAACCAAGTGGCTTTCCCTCCCATTGCCTTGAGAGCCAGTTTTTGCCCCTGGAGAATGCTGGCCAACAAGATCCCAGCTGGCTGCGATGGAGCTTGAAGACATGAATGAACAATGCTGTCCTGGGGGCACTGATGTTGTTCGGAGAACATTCTCGTAGGACTTTAGGACTTGAAGTGCTGAATTTTAAGAATTCGGGGTTAACTGGGGTCAGTCTTGCTGTTCCTTAAGTTAAATCCAGGTCGCTCTCTCACCACTGGTTGCCTGCCATCAGGTTGTCTGCCAGGGGGTGGTGTGTTTTTGGAGATGAAACTCCTGACTGCGTAGACGGATGGGAAGAGACCTGCAGTGCCATCTCTGCATTCCCTCTCACAATGTCCTTGTGGGTGACACCATCTGCAGTGCTTTAGGGACTGTGCAGCTGGACACAAATCCTTTTCACCTCCTTGGGACCAGTCTTGATCCTTCCTTTGCTTGGATGCCTCCCGACACCTTCCTGGCTCCAGGCTGTGCCGTCCCGCTCTCACTTTTTCCTGCTTCCTTGCCTGAGAGTGGAAATTCCACCCTGGCTGCGTTTCCCAAGGTCAGCAGAGCCACTAAGTCTGGCTGGCACGGGCTGAAACACAAAACCCAGAGCTCAACTTGGGCAAGAGACGGGACCTCACGGCCCCAGGGAGTCTGCTCCCGCCTTTGCTTGTGGTGCTGGCGGGAGCTGGAAGGCAGAGCCTGGCTCCAGCCAGGTGGCTCCCAGCTCCTTCTGCACAAACCTCTGCTGCTTTCCTTGACCCCAGGCACCAGCCACGCTTGGGAACTGGCTTCCCAGTTCTGCTGCTTTCAGCAGAGACAGACAGGAGCTCAGGGTTTGGGCTCCTGGTCTTCCACAAAGCCTGAAGGGAGCGGGAGCCCAGCTCCTGGCCCTACCCGTGGGTAGGAAGTGTCTCCTGGGAACCAACTCTCCGTGCCCACAAGAACTGGCAGGAGACGAGAACTGCTCTTGGCTGGCGGTGCTGGAGGAGTCGTGCAGCAATTAGGAAAGGGTGTAGCAGCTGGGAACCTCTGGCCTCGAGCTCATCTTCAGAAGAGCTTTGCCGTACGTTTTCGGCTGAGCCAGACTGTCGCATTGAAGTGGGCACTGTCATGCGAGACACAAACTTCCTCAGATCTTGCTGTTTCCATTAGTTAAAATAGGTGCAGTCTAGTTCGGGCAACGTGTGGTCCTTAATTGCTGATTGTGCAGCTTGGTGTGCTTCAGATGGTTGTTTCTTCACCAGAAATGCTGTGTATCATCCAAAAAGTCTGCCAAGCCCCTAACAAACCATTACAACCATTGAACTATGGAGCTTGCGTTTAGGTGCGACCGAACAAACTTGTCCGCTCCGTGTAGCAGAGGTCTGGGCTTAAAGGCTACTTGGTGCTGGAGGGGGTGATCAGGTTGTGGTCCTGTCTGCCGTGTCCCCCCCATCCCCTGTCCTGTGTGTCACTGCTGCTGTAAAGTAACTACGGAAAAGTAGACCTTGAAATACTGATTTTTCTTCTAATTGATTCGTTTGAATGTGGGGAACTCTGGGAATAATACAAAAGGCTGAATTATAGTGATGCAAAGCTTTCACTGTTAGCAGCCTGAAAAGATTGTGTCGAAAGTTGGTTAGCTTTAGTCACCTTGTAATGAATTTTCTTTTAATTTTAATCTTTTCTCACTTGACTTTGAATCTTGACGTATCTAGTTGAGTCTCTTCAAATCGAATGCTGTGAGTATAAAACTTCACAAATAAAGAGATGGTTCACAAACTAATAAAGAGTGTGTTCAAAATTTTATGATGATTTTAGTAAACAAGTTAGGTTGGCTTTACACTGTTACTAATTTATATGGACAGTATGGATTTCCTGTTAGAAAATATATTTGTTTATGTGCTTGTCTCTGTTGTTATTTCGTTGTTAAATGAACATTTTTCCTTTTTTTTCCAGAGGATGCTAAGCAAGTTTTTGGACAGACCACGATTCATCAGCACATTCCTTTCAACTGGAATTCGGAGTTCGTACAGCTGCATTTTGGGAAGGATAGAAAAAGACATCTAACATATGCAGAGTTCACCCAGTTTTTACTGGTAGGTCTAATATAATACACTTTGTCAAGAGCAATAGGAAGGATGCAAGAATCAAAGAGTTTGCAACACTGTTAAGAAATTTGAAAGATAGACCAGGCGTAGGCTTTTGTAGTCAGAGTGCTGGCCTTGATAAATAGAATATGCTCATGGTAAAATTGCTCATTCAGGCTAGATGCCTTTTTTTTTTTTTCTTCTTTTTCTGTTTGTTTATTTTTAGCACCTGTGTGTGGAAGGTTATCTCTTTCTACACTAGCGTGTAGAAAGAGACACAAAACTTAGACCGGTAAATCTGAAAAATCTCTAATTCCATGAGTTGAAGCATGTTAAATAACAGTATTTAACATTTTGGACCTAGTCGCCAGACTGATATTAAGAAGTACTTCTGTCCGAAACAGCACATTTACCAAACGTGTTTAATCCAGTGTTGATATCCAATAAGGATGTCTCTCTGCAAGCCCATTCCACACGCTACTTCAGACTGGTTTTGAATTAGGAGCATCTTAGACAGGGAAATGCTGCCTCACTTTGCTTGTGGTATATAGAGAATAAAATACTGTCTGTTTTTTGCAAAGAGTTCTTGGCTATTCATACTTCAGGGTACCTCGTTATGGAAAGTAAAATATTGTGCTAATAAAAACCCAGATTATCTGTGTTTCAGCAGTACTGTTTAAAATAATCCTTAAGTGATCCTCGAAGTGGTGAAACACGTGAGTTTCTTATTTGTATTCCTTCTGAATACTTAATGCCTGTATTAGTATTTACACTAGAGAGTTTTAAAATGGGAACCTGCTTCCAGACGGCAAGGTTTCTTTTTTTCTTGTTTACACAAGTATGTTAGTTCACAGTAGGAGGTGGTATCATTTTGATGAGGAATAATTAAGATAATGCTATTGAGACAAATGTTTCAAATTGACTTTGTAGAACAGAGCCTAATTAACTTTGTGTGAAGAGGACGTCAGGTATCACATGATTAAATTGTATTCCCTTAGGTTCTGTATTGACTGTTGTAACTCCGAAGTAGCTAAGACATAGACCAGTTTTGTGACAAAATAGTAGAGCACAACCTCTTTAGGATGAAAAAAAAAGTAAATGCATTACTTGATTAGGAAAAAATGCCTCTGGCCACACGTTCTGGTGTTCTAGTACCTCCTTCCAGCTACAGACTAAGCCCTGGATATATATATCTCCTGGTTTTGGTGGATTAAAATCATGGTCTTAACAGACCACCAGTCCTCTTTGCCCCATGTGTCTGATTGTGTAGAGATCTGAGGAAAACCTGAAGAAAAACCCATACTGAGAAAAGGACATTTTCTCACAAACAATAAAAAAAAGAGATGGAAGGGGAGTGATGACAGAGGTTAGAGCCACAGACCTTGAAGAGCCTGGAACCTCCTGTCTGAGATTCTTGGAAAATCCGAGTTCGTTCTCTGTGTCTTTGGGTCCCTCGGTGTTTTTTTTCTTTGAGTTAGGAAAGCAAGAGATGAGGCAGGAGTTTTCTTACTTTGGAGATGAGTCGTAGCTACGGGTTTTCTGATCCTGTGGAGGGGTGTCCTCTTTCCTTGTCTGAAAGGACTTTTCTTAGATGTGGCCATAGTCTGGGGCAGAATTATGTTTGATTTTGGTGTTGTCTTGCCCTGCCTTTTTCTTTTTTGTTTTTTTATGTCCTTCTTTAACCAGCCCTGCTGCAAAAGTGAATCTTGGCTAATTGTGATGCAGAGTAAAAGGTTTTGTGGGAACACATCACTGGTCCTCGTGAGCCTGACAGCCCTTTGGGTAATGATCTGTATAGGACAGAAAGAGGGAGGTGGAACGTAAACCTGGAGAATAAGGATGACGATTCTGTCCTCTGGAGAGGTGTGATGCATGCAGGAAAAGTTTGAAGGCTGCCAGTAAAGATGCTCTTGGCGTTGTTGCAGGCAGCAAGAACTTTTGGATAAATCAGTTGCCTGAGACTCGGGGCTCGCAGCACAGTCTGTTGGGGTGCTCAGTCAGTCCCAGTAATCGGGTACAGCTGTTCACCTACTTTCTAGAACTGTAAATCTTTGAAAGACGTTAAGTTTCCCTGCCGATTCTTGCCTTGCAGCATCGTGTTAGAGATGCTGAAGTTTGGGCACAGGAATGACGCTCGGTGCAAACTGGAGAGTTAATGTTCACAGGGAGAGAAATCTTCCTTCAAGCTCTGTAACCTTTGGTCCTCGGCCTTGCTTTCTGACATTCTGCCTGCGTGTGAGTCAGTCCTCTTGGTCTGATGTCTAGACCTTGGACCTTAAGACAGCAGGAGACCACAGTGGATACCAAATTACCTTTCTGCATTCCTGATGTGAGAATGCTCCTTACATTGCACTTAACCTGGACCAGATGATGATTCTGTAAGGCCCTTCAGGTACTGCTTTGTAAGTACAATGCAATTTGCAAATTTTAATGAAATAATCCAACCAGATTCAAATTCATTCACGTTGGGTCCTATTATGCCACATAAAGTTGTTACATATTCATTATCTGTTGCAGTGTTTGGGCTAATCATCACTTCTGGCAAAGAAGGTACGTGGCAAATAACATAAGTATATTTTATCCATGCACAAGATGGATCTCATCTGGCTTTAAGAAAGAAGAGTTTGTATGGGATTCTGAATATTTATATCCTGCCAGCACTTTTTTGGTCTACCCAAAAGTATAGCCTCCAAACTTCTTGGCTCTGAGACGGTTAACAAGTTATTTGCATCAGCCCAGAGCTCAAGGTTTGTTGTTTTACCCTGCTTCGCATTTTGCTACCTTAAAATTAGCCCCTATATCTCCACTATATATACGGCACATCGAGATCTGTTTGGATACGGTCGTGTTCCGTTGTCACTTAAGTGGCAGGTCTGCTTCACAGAGAGCAGCACTGGCCCCTGTGGGCCTGGTAAATCTATTCCCATGTTGGGGATTTATTCGTGCCCAACATAGTAATTATAATTAAACCCTGGGATCTACTCCTGTGGAAGGGATTGGGCTGGATCTGATGACTTGTACATCCATTGGGATGGAACCCAAACATGAATTTCTATCTAAGTGGAAATTAAAGAAGCATTTAATGAGCTGTAAGTGAAAGCTGAGGTAAAATCTCTAGATGGGAAGTATTTTCATGAAAATTCTGGTGCCAACATACTTAACCATGATTTGCAAGTCAATTTTTCACAGTGTCTTACACTACTTGGGGGAATTCTGGACTTCCAGCATCAAGGGAGAAGCTTGTTTTCTGAGCATATCTAAGTTTACAGAAAGTCTAATCAGAGAATGCCCTTTGGGATGTGTAACTTGTGTTGCAAAGCCATGAGAATTGCATTTCCTTAAACCTTAATGTGTCTACTTAGGACTGAAACAGGCGAAACAATAAAAATTACTGCAAGTCAGGTACCATCTCCAAACGCTACAACTTCGCTTTACTGGTTTTCAGTTTATTTTCACGGTGGTATTTTTTATATTGGCTGCATATACACAAGATAAGCGGTGATGCAAACATCTCCTAAACATTTCCCTGACAAATTGCTATTAGCTGCTGAGTCTCATTTCAAAATTGATCGTGCTGGGAGATGTCTCAGCATCCAGGGTTGGGGATTGGGCACAGGGATAGCCTTTCTTTGGGCCTGAACTCTTTACGGGGTTTATTCCATTGTTGATGTGACGTACCGTGATTAGACAAGTGACATCTGTGTGGCTTTTTTTTTGTGACTGACTTTATGGGTGAAATTTAGTTTGGAGACTGTGTTGCCACGTAATGGTCTGCGTGCTCTGCCGCTGCCACAGTCATGGTTTGGGAATGTCACGTGGCTGAAGGCGACAGAGGTTTTTGAAGGAAATGGATTTTTTTAAAGGATTTTAACATTTTAAAAATTTTTTTAGGTTTTTTTCTTTATTTTTTTAAATTTTTTAAAATAGTTTAACTTTTTTTTAGGTATTTTAATGTTTTTTGAAGTATTTTAATGTATTTTAAAGTATTTTAATGTTTTTCTAAAGGGAAGATTATTTAAGGAAAGATTTTTAAGGAAAAAGAATTTAAGGAGAGAATTTTTTTTGAGGTTTTCAGGTATTTTTTTAAGGAAATGTGGGTTTTAAGTTTTTATAGCAAAAAAAATTGAGGTTTTTTGAACACAACAGCGTTTCTTTAAGGAAAAATGGATTTTTTTTCTGCTCAGCACAACTGGAAAAAGCATAGCACAACTCGAAATAAGACTAAAAAGACCCTGTCTTTCTGGGAAGGTGGGATGAATCTTCTCTATTTGCAGCATGCTTAAAACATTCTGTTTGTGGACTAAGGAGGAGGTGCAGGTGAGGAGCTCCAGAAGACTGCTCTCATCCTATTCGGAGCTTTGCCTGGGAACAGCTGAGCAGCTCTTCCCGAGCTGGGCAAACGGCAGCACCGAGTCCTTGGCCATGGGTTTAATCAAGTGGGAGAATTCTTCTCCGCGTGGGTTCCAAACGTGCCCAGCAGATCGAGAGGAATCCCGTGAGCAAGGAGAGACGGGGTGTTGTGGCTTGCACCCAGCCG
>NW_009696438.1:0-1179 GCF_000703405.1 Apaloderma vittatum | reverse complement strand
TCCAAGGGCTGCAGCTCTGCCCCGTTTTCCGCGTGCTGTCTCAGGGGCAGCAAGGAGCTCACAGGAGCTCACAGCCCCCCCAGACTATCAGGGAACCGCGGCCAAGGCGTTTCAGACCTCCTTGGGCGCTGCTGCCAACAGCCCACGGGGCTCAGGACGGAAGGATTTCAGTCTGGAGACCAGTGCAAGATCCCCTCCTGTCGGCAGCTTCCAGGCTGGAGCCCCGTTCGGGGGATCCCCGGGTTAACGGGTCACTTCCATTTTACAGAAACCACGAAGCCTTTGCTTTTGCACTTCTTTTGTATCTGCATCTCTCCATACCCTCATATCCCCAGATGGTGAATAGATTTGAAATGAAGAGCCCCATCAATCTATTCCTTTGTCTGTCAGGCAGAACATTTCTTGGGCCGATCTTGAATTTGACACACCTGCCTACCAGAAAACCAAACCATACCGAGTGTATTTGCCCCGAGGCCTCAAAGCATCTTCATGGACCCTGTCCTTGAGCTCTTGAAGAGATGCCCTCCTTACGCCCACTTCAATGCTCAGCCACAGCAGTGATCTAAACAGCCTGACTCCAAAGTCTAGAAAGGAGGAACCCAGCCTGACTGCAAATAAGCTGGCCTTAAAAGTTCCGTTGCCAAGACGGGTTTCGCATCTCAGAAATTAGTTATTGGCAAGCTATTAGAAACAGGAGGACGCTAGAATAACACACTTGACCGACATTTGTACCTTTATATATGTCATCTATTTCATTTACAGTAACAGGTAACTGGTACCAGGCAGTGGCTAACAGCACATGCTCAGAGAAGGAGGGTACGTAGACAGTGACCCCTCCATGGCTTACATGCCCCTGTCTTCTCCCAGCTACTCTCTGTTGGCTTTAGGCTATTTTGTAGGCCTCCAGAACTTCAGGCTATGTGTCTGTAAAAGCTGCTGATGGATCGAGTTTCCCTTAATTTGGTCTCGTTCCTTCTAATCGCTCTTGTACGTTCCACAGTTGGCTGCAGCAAGGAGTTCTACACATTGATTTTACGAGGAGCAGGAAGAAGTATTTCCTTGGTTTTCACATCCATTATCCGATAATCTCATGCTGCTCCTGAAACTCTTGCATTGTGTCCTGGGTTTAGCTAAAAAAACCAGTGCTCTTTGGTGATTTTTACTTTCCAGCTCAGTCTC
>NW_009696437.1:33696-39211 GCF_000703405.1 Apaloderma vittatum | reverse complement strand
AAGGGACCTCTAAAGATCATCTAGTCCAACTGCCTGCCAGAGCAGGATCACGTAGGGTAGACCACAGGAATGCATCCAGGAGAGTTTTTGAAAGTCTCCAGAGAAGGAGACTCCACATCCTCTCTGGGCAGCCTGTTCCAGCAGTCTGCCACCCTCACAGTAAAGAAGTTTCTCCTCATCTTGAGGTGGAACTTCTTCTGTTCTAGCTTATATCCATTATTCCCTGTCTCATTACTGAGCACCGTCATAACTGACTTTGGTATTTCCACTTCTTAGAAAACTGTTGCTCTGTGGAATCAATTAATGGAGTTGTTCTTGTGTGTAGGAGTGAAACAAAATGTAAAAGAGAAGGAAGCCAGAAGCACAATGTGTAAATTAGGGACTATATAAGGTACCCATTTGTAAAAGAAGCATTTTATATATTTTTTTTTTTAAGTTAATTTTTTGGTTTAGGTATACCTCTGGGACAAATAGTAACTTACTATGTCATACTTTGTAGGATGAGCAAACTCTTAACAATGCATCCTTATCTCTTCCTTGGAGTTAGGTGGAGAAAGGTGAAGAATGATGGGTCTTGATGTTGTATCTCTGCAACTAAATAGACATGGACAGTAGATTTGTTCCCTCCTCGCTGCAGTGCAGAGACTGGGAAGGAACCACTACCTTCTAGATCGGCATAAAATACTGGTCTTGACTCTGGACAGATAAGTAAATCCTTCATTGCTCTTTGGATAGGAAGGTAAAGGACTTTTTTTAAAACTTAAATAAAAGACATTTAAGTTAACACACATTTGCAGTGGGCTAGGAGCCAAGACAGAGCTTACTACACTAGCATAGATGATAGAGAATTCATTATGTTATTGCAACCTGATCAGGTAACTTACCCCCTTCCATAATGTCCTGAAGTGGTAAGACAGCTTGTAATGGTATTTGACGTAAGCATTACCTAGGAAATCCCAGTAAAAACACCTAAAACCTGAAGGTAGTTCATGATAAAAAGGACATCTTTATTAATAATTGTTCTCCATAGGTAAGGAAGGAAAGTAGTGTCTATAACAGGGGGATGAACTAGGCTGCATTATCAGAGAAAAACTCTTGATTTAGTTTGCCTAGCAAAGCCCTGACCCAGCATTGTTTGGTGTCATGAGAGCTCTTCAGCCTATACAGCCATGCTTATAGGTCTATACAGGCACCTTTAAAGCTCCCCTACAACCAAAGGTGGTGCTGCAGCTCACTACTTGATACTATCAAGTTTCTGAGGATTGTCAAAATTATGGTTTTACCATACTCTATCATTCATTCTGTATAAATTGCACTGAGGCAACACAGATTCTAACATGAAGAAATAAACTAATTTGAAAATGGTGAGGTTTTTGGACATAAATGTGTTGCCTCAACCTGGCTTGGCTGTCTTTCTCCTCCTATTGGTGGGGAGATAATCAATGTGTCTAACTAGTGCTGATCCATAATCAATGTGTCTAACCAATGTTGCTCTGCTGGCATCACACATGGAAGAGAGCAGAGTGCCCAGTCAGCACAATGCAGACACTGGTATAAAACAAGGGAGGGAGGCAATGGAGAGACTGGAAACAAATTAAAGAGTCAAGCTTGAAAAAGCAGAAAAAGTAATCTTTAGGTATTTGTTGCAATTCAACAGGAATGTGGTTAGATTGTGCACTTCTTGCTTTCTGTCTCCATGAGCACTTCATCACTCTTGTTTTATTGGCATCAGTGTCTGTGGCAGCATGTGCTTGATTCTGATGGACTCAACGACTAGCTGGAAGTATAGTCTGAAGCAAGCTAGTGATGTAGTTAGCAAAGATGGCCTCTCTCAGAAAACCACATGAAATTTGGTACTGTATTCTGTATTGGAGGTTGATAAGTGACCACCATGCAATTTTCAGATTATCCTAAGAGTGAAAATAATAACAACTCTCAAATAACAACTTTAGTTTGAAAATGTTGTATTTTACTGAAGAAAACTGTACCCGGCTCAGTAACTGGGTTAATCATAGAGGATTATGTTAAGATGAGAGGAAGTGACCAGAAACTCACAAGGGAACTATATAGAAAAGAAGAAGCTGGATGTAAAAAATGTTGATGACAAACATTTTTCTTAAAATTATGTAAAAGCGCAACATTTTGGGTAGAAGTACCCTTTATAAAACTGGAAAAATACATGTCCCTAAATGCTCACTATGCATGGACTGTTAGAGAGTTCATTAAATATACAGTTACCAGTCTTACCTGGCCACATCTAATAAGCAAAAATGTTTCTTCTCCGATCTGCAACTTAGTTCCTCAAATTTCTACCTGAGGTCTTCTCTCAGCCAACTGCTAGTCAACAGCAATAAGCATGGAAAGAATCCATTTAACAGAAGTGGACTCCTTCCCCTCTACTCTGCCTTGGTGAGACCTCACCTAGAGTATTGCATCCAGTTCTGGGCTCACCAATTCAACAGGGACAGGGATTTACTTGAGAGAGTCCAATGGAGGGCTATGAGGGTGATTAAGGGAGTGGAACATCTGCCTTATGAGGAAAGGCTGAGAGACCTGGGACTTTTTGATCTGGAAAGGAGAACACTGAGAGGGGACCTAATAAATGTGTATAAATATATGAAGGCTGGGCATCAAGAAGGAAGGGAGAACTTCTTTTCACTTGTGCTCTGTGGTAGGACAAGGGGCAATGGATTCAAGCTAGAGCACACGAAGTTCCACCTCGACATGAAGAAGAACTTTTTCCCTGTGAGGGTGACAGAGCACTGACTTAGGCTGACCAGGGTGGTTTTGGAGTCTCCTTCCTTCTCTGGAGACTTTCAAAACTGCCTGGATGCGTTCCTGTGTGGCTGCCCTAGATGATCCTGCTCTGGTGGGGGTGTTGGACTGGATCATCTCTAGAGGTCTCTTCATACCCCAAACATTCTGTGATTCTGTGATTCAAATCTTCATGTAAACTAAATTTTTTATTAGTTCTTTCCAGCTCAGAAGCGGCATATTGATTTCCTCTACATATTTCTAGTCACAGAATTTTAAGCTTTGGCCACATCTATATGTCTTGCTTAAATTCTACAATTGTACCTTTTTGTTTTCAAAAATTGAAGATCAATTATTTTTATTTTAGTGGTAAGTGATTTATTTTTTGAACTAATATCAGCTTACTGCAATTCCTTAACTCAGCAGCAAGTGGGGAAAAGAACCTCTGTATTGATGTCATGTGCCAAGTAGATTATGCTTCTTTAAAAAGATACAGTCTTGCTCTTGTGTGTGGAAGGATGATTCAAAATTATTTCATTATATATCAAAAGCTTTCCTCTGTCTTTAGATCTTTATCAAATACTTTTGTGAGACACTTTTAGAAGGTTCTGACTTAGGGAAGGTAATAAGAGGGTTTCCTTTGAAGAAAATCTAAACCCACAAGTGAAAGAGTATATGCTTTTGAAATTCTGTAATAAGAGTTTTTATATTAATACATAGGACTGTTCATGAAGAATGATCTGCTTAGAAGCAATTATCATTTAACAGTTTAAACAACAGCCTTTACAGAAGAATACATCTTAAAAATACCTTTTTTACAGTTATAAGGCTATAAAACACTTTGACATGACAGACGTCTAACTTCTCAGTTAGTGACCATGCTTGCAGTAGTCATGTTTATTGAAGGATATTTCACTTGAGAAAATGAACTTTGTCATAACATGCTCTTTCATTTAGAGAACAATAATGCATAAGGAACCCAGCCATTATTTTTCAGCCATAGAATAAGAGATTAAAATAAGAGATAGAGCTAGCAATAAGAGTTAGATTTTTTTTCTTCTCTCTAGTTCTAGGTTAGACCGTAAATAGTTCGAATTTCCTGTGTTCATCATCTGACCTTCTACAGGGGTTAAAGGGACTATGAAGAAGATACACAGTCCAGTAGCCTGTGCATGAGTTCCAGTGCAAGTAATGAATCAATGAGCAAACATGTCTCTTGTTCTTGCTTGCAGCTTTATTATCCTCAAAAAAAGTTGAGTAAAGTAGAATAAAGTCACTCATATCTATTTATTATTTGCATTTAATGGACATGTTTCAAGTTTTTTGCTTTCAGAGCTTGCATTTTTTCATGTATCCTTAATTCCTGTTTAGGGTGTGTCTTCCTTGTTTCAAGTAGTATGATTTTGAAGTAGTTTCTCTAACCTTTCTCTGCTTTTATTCCACCTGAAACAGTGGCACTATGCCTTGAAATAAGAATGTTTCTTTATGTGTTCAGTGTACACTCGGAGGTATATAAAAACTAACAAGTAAACAGACAAATTAAACCAAAACTCTAAAACCAAACCTTCCAGAAGAAACCCAGTCAAGCCATTCCTCCAAAACAAGACAAAGGAATGAAACCTGAGTCCCCAACCTGCTATTTAGAAGTTCAAGATGTGTGTGGACAGTATAAAGATAAATTTACCCCCAAACTCCTTTAGACCTATTAAGTTTCTTATAATTTAGTTTTCTGTGGACTTATTTGGGACTTAATATAAAGAATATGTCTTCAGTGCTTTGTAGATTATGCTAGATACAGGGTTTAGATTTGAAAATACAGGATACATTTGTCGTTCTTAGCAGGAACATGGCTCAAAGACAGCTTCCTCAGAGATACTGTGGGAAGACAATTTGTTTGTACAAATTTCTGTTTTGTTTAAGCCAGTATTTGGGATGTAGCTTAAACTATATTGAAGCTACAGATCCACTTATAACTCCCATGCAGTAAAGGCTTTGGTAGCTCTAGAATAGCCTGGATCAGAGATGCAGTCATCAGATAAAAAGGCAGTTGGCTCAGGTGAAGATAAAGAGCAGCGTAATAACACAGATATGGAACACAGAGTGACAAGATATATCAGCACCTGAAAAATGATTTTACCTGCCTCAAAAGATGACTGTCCGCAGGAAGAACAAAGTTTCTTACTTTTGAAGTTCTTGTTAGTGTCACTGGAATTGAGATCTGCCTTTAAAGGTTTGTCTCAGCAAAGCTGTTAACCATTTGTTTCACTCAGTGAATAATTGCATTCACTTTTATGGACCAGGCCAAAGAATAATCTTGTTGAGCTCATTATAAATGCAATAGGTGTTATGACATAATTCCCACAACTGCACATACAGAAAATTATGAATTAGTTTTTCCTTCCTGTGCTGATTTTTCCATCTGAAATGTTGTTGCTATGTTTTTGATTTGGTCTCACCTCCATTTTACGCAGTGTTATTTTTTTTGCCTTTTACCTTATGATAAGTTTATTTTAAGACTGTGTGCCACAAAGTCACATTCAGAATTTTGTTTGATCTGATGTTAATATCTGGTTGAAAGCTTTACTCTGAAATGTGATGTAAACAGACATTCAGAACCCACCTGGATGTGTTCCTGCGTGACCTACAGTAGGTGATCATGCTCTGGCAGGAGGGCTGGACTAGATGATTTTTTGAGATCCCTTCCAACCCCTGACATTCTGTGATTCTGTGATTCTCTGATTCTGTGATTCCGTGATTTTAG